>NW_020837981.1:18927904-19021239 GCF_003676395.1 Aethalodelphis obliquidens | reverse complement strand
AGAGGGAGAGAGAGAGGGAGAGAGAGAGAGAGAGAGAGAATGGAAAAACGGAATATTACTCAGCCATAAAGAGAATGAAATCTTGCCATTTATGATACATGGAAGGACCTTGAGGGTATTATGCTAAATGAAATAAGTCAAACTGGGAAAGACAAATACTGATGATTTCACTTAAATGTTGAATCTAAAAAACAAAAAAAGTGAACAAAAATAACAAAACAGAAATAGACCCATAGATACAGAGAACAACCTGGTGGTTGGCAGAGGGGAAGTGGGTGGTGTGGGAAATAAGAGAAGGAGCTTGAGAGGTACACACTTACAGTTATAAAATTGATAAGTCACAGGGATGTAATGTACAGCATAGGGAATATAGTCAATAATAGAGAAATAATTTTGTGTGGTGACATATGGTAACTAGACTGGTTGTTATCATTTTGTAATGCATAAAAGTAATGAATCGCTATGTTGTATTCTTGAAACTGACATAATACTGTAAGTCTGGTATACTTCAATTAAAAAAAGGAAATTCTATTTTGAAATTCAAAGCCATGCTGTTCCGATTCTTCAAATGTAAAATAGGTTTCCTCATACCTATCTTACAGGTTTGTAAGGGAGGATTAAGTATGGAAATTCATTAAAGCACTTCCATAATTCTCGGTACTTTGGTCTAAAGAAAAGTTAGGCTATTACTGCGATTATAATGTGAATTACCATATGTTGATTTTAAAAGTGTACCCACATAAGAATTACTGGCTGTCAAAATAATTAATTAATAACCTTACCTCATGTTTACAGAGATCTACTATTTGCAGTCTATAATTTAATCCTTGGACAAAGCCTCTGGGAAGCAGCTGAGACTCAGTGTAAAACAATTTTTGCTTGGTGTTAGAAGATCTGGATTTAAATCGCCATTGTGATATCTGTTAGTCATCGAACTCAGCAAAAAATCATGTAGTCTCTGCCTCAGTTTTCTTGTATGCAGACTGAGGATAATACATTCCTCACAAGTTTGTCAGGAGTAAGTAGACAGCACGTGTGAAAGTACCTACCTCTATGGGCAAGGAGGCACTCCAGAATGGTCATTGTATTACTAGCCCCATTTCAAAGATAAAGAAACGGAGATTCAGAGAGTTAGACGTGTCAGAGTTACTACATGAAAAGGAAATGATGGCACTGAAAATAAAATGCAGTTTATATGAATGTCTATTCCAGCACTCATCCAAAGAACTATGCTATATTTTTGCATTTGTGAACAACAGACGTCAGCATAAAATATATGCTCAATGTTACTCAACTTGTCTTATATGATTCAGCAATCATTATGTACCCCAAAGACCCAATTAGAGTAGCAATTACTCATACATAAAAATACAAATATGGAATCATGATGTTACACTGAAAGCATCCTAGTTGTCTATCAAAACTTATCTTACTCATTTTACCCTGAGAAAGCAGAGCTTGTAGTCCATTCTGGGAATGTGTGGATGAACTTAGATATTGAACTGTTTATTTCAGAGGATGGAAGGAACCCTGAACATCACTGAATCTAAAGAAAATCCCATTATCAGCCTGTTTGCTTTTCTTTTGTGCCTTCGTCATAAAAGTCATGCACACTATGAAAATAAATAGTTGTAAAAGCATTATCAGTTAAGCAGGAACGAGGCTTAATTGACTTCATAACCTCTGAATGTGTTGTATGGCTTAATGAAGATTATTGAAATTGAAACGATGGCTAAAAGCATTCTCAAGCATAAAGAAAATTTTCTGTTTAATAAATTCTTAGCTGTGAAGCTACAACCATTTGTAGGGCCTCAAGTGAAACTAAAAATAAAGTTTTCTGATTGAGCAGTTAAATTGTAACCAGCACAATGATGATCAGACATTTATTATGTTCCATTTGCTAAGACAACTTGGTTCGCTCAAAGCAGGTAAATTCAGTTCATATCCTTTCAGAAAGAGACTAGACCCAGCGAATGAACCACCCTTCATGCCTGGTTGCTCAGGATCCTTACTTTCTTGACCTTTCACCTCCCCTCTGGGCCTGAGAGCCAGAGAACCCCCGTGATTTCATTCTAGTAAATTAGATGTCACAAGCTGTTGTGATCTGTCAGCCAAGTGTAACCACAACACTGCAGGTCTTCTTGCTCCTCTCCAAGAAATCAATAATGCCTCTCTCTGCAGAAGGCTCCTGAGCTCCGATCACTTTGTCACATTTCAAAGCAAATGACACAGCATGTGGAAATGGGTAACAGACAAAAAGCACAGAAGTACGATAGTACTGACAAGTGTTCAATCCAAGGAGGAGAAATTAAGACCTTATAAAGGAGTTTCTAATTATATTCTCTCTTACTGACTTTCAAATGGGCATCCAGAGTCTTTTATGTTTTTAAAAATCAGAAGAGAGCACCTTCAGAATTTCAAATTAGCAAATTTCTGATAAAGGGTATCTGTTTTGAAATAGCAGAGTCTGCTTCTGAAGAGGTAAATAAATAATTCGAATGGCCTCCTGGCCCAGGGCAGGGTTTCAGAAGATAAGGAAGCCATTCTCTATTTGTCCTCTAAATTATGATTACACGATGACTGTTGCTATTATAGTCATTGGTCTTATTATGATTTCTAATTCACAGATGAGATATATACAACAAGCAGAGCAAAGTCTTCTGAAGTATTCTTTAGAGATGGGAAGATTTGATTCACCTCCATTCTTCATCTTAACCTTGAAAAAATTATCTGGTGTGGAGGTGAAGAGAAACAGTGTAAATCCTGTGTCAGCAAACTACAGAGCACAGAGTAAATGTGGCTCACTGCCTGTTTTTGTAAATAAACTTTTATTGGAACACAGGCACACTCATTAGTTTACATATTTCTTATGGCTACTTTCCTGCTATAACTGCAGAGTCGAGTAGTTCAGACAAAGATCATATGAACTACAAAGGCTAAAATATACTATCTAGGTCTTTACAGGAAAAGTTTGCTGGCTTGTGGTCCAAATGACGCTGAGTTTATCTAGCTCTCCCTTTGTGCAAATGAAAATAGCAAAATCCCAGCTCAAGTGGCCAGACTAAGTTCTACCTTAGGATAGATTTTGTAAGAGAAGTAATTGCTGGAGATTAGAAGAGAACCCAAATACATGGAAGGATTTTGGAAGCAGAAGTAAAATATATTGTATATCAATTATTTACCAAGAGCTGTGCTAGCTTCTTTACACATTACATTAGTTCCCAATGGCTGCTGTAATGAATTACCACAAACTTGGTGGCCTAAAACACAAATTTATAATCTTATAGCTCCAGAGGTCAGAAATCAAATATGTCTCATTGTATTAAAGTCAAGATATTGGCATTCCTGTGTTTCTTCTGGAGGCTCTATGGGGACTCTGTTTTCTTGCCTTAGCCAAATTGCAGAGGCTGCCCGAATTCCTTGGTTGGCTTCCATCTTCCAAGCCAACAAAGGCCTGCCAGGTCTTTTCCGCAATGCCTGTTCCTTCCGTATTTAAGGGCCTTGGCTTACCCAGATGATTCAGTATAATCTCCCCATTCTAAGGTCAGCAGATCAGTAATATTAATTGCATCTGCAACCTTAATTCCCTTTTGCTATGTAACCTGATATATTCATGGTTCCAGGGAATAGGACATGCACATCTTGGGAGGGCAATTATTCTGCCTACCACAGACACATTCTATTATTTAATGTTCACACTAATCTTATGAGAAAAAATATAATTATCTTTATTTTACAGATCGGAAAACTAAGGCTGAGAGAGGCTAATTAACTTTCCCAAGGTCACAGGACTACTAAGTAGTAAAGATGAGATTTAAATCCAGTTCCTTCTGATTCTGAAGACTATGCTCTATCATACAATGAGTAAGAGTACCGCTAAGAAGAAATTCTGTCTCTCACAGAATACCTTCTTTTCCTCTCAAAAAGCACCTGGAGCAGAGAATATCGTGTTTGCCTAGACATGATTTCTCCTCTACTGTTCTGTCATTGCATGAACATGCAGTGATTTAGAAACAGACACAGATTGATAGAAATTGATTTCTTAAACTCCATTTTAGCCAGATAGACTGAACTTTAAATAATTCTTTAAGGAAGGTTCACTGCTGATTTCTTCACAGATTTCAGAAACCAATCACTTCCATTATGGATCAGCATGACAAAGATACATATGGGCCCCAAAACTTAAGCCAGGAAAACTTAAGACAGGCCTGGAGTTAGTGAAAAGATATTGGGCTAGCAACTCCTTGGCTAAGTGCTTCACCCACAGAATAAAATATTTCACTTACCAATAGATACACTATATAGTTCAGCCTGTGTGGTTCTGCTGTGACTTGCTCCAGCTCTCAGGCTGACGATACAGATAACTTTTATTTCTCCAATTAGTTGCTCCAATAAAAATAGGGCAATATTTGCAGAAATAACAATATCTCCCTCTTGAGATGTCTTCATCTAAATTATCCAAGAATTTAGGGTGCTCATTCAGACTGATAGGGATTAGTTCAGTTACCAAACCATCCTCTTAATTCATAGGGAAGGATGAATGCCTCTAAAACTACTTAAGATTGAACCCACATATTCTGAGGGCCACAGGCCCACAACTGATGTGATGTCTTTGGTGATCCAGTTCTCTAAGGTAGTAGCTCTTCTTAGTTTATAATTTCATGTTCAGGCATCTTTACCAAATGTAGGTTGGATCTGCAGGGACCTCTTGTCTCAACCATCACTGTGGATTCATTCCACCTAAACTCACAGTGGTCTTTGGGTGCCCTGTCTTATCAGAAGACCTCAGTGACTCCTTGGTCCAAGCAGAAAAATTTCCACCTCGTTTCTAGTGAGTAGCTCTGTATTCCAAATAGTACTGTGAGGGTCTTTGACATGCCACAGAAGACCCCTTCCCATGTCGGCTATTCAATTATATATAAGCTATGGCCTTATATTTAATTGAAGGATGGCATGCAAAAACCTTTTCCATAAATGAATTCTCCAGTCTGGTATGCTGTCCCCATGTTGACCATGAAAGGGAATGGCGTAATTATTAATTATGTTTCATTCATTTCAGAATGTTATTTCAAATCTTCTCAATAATTGTTTTCATCCTTAAGGAATTGAGAATTAAAAAGAAAAAATAGCCCCTTCTTGTTATATTAAGTCAAATTCATTAAACAAGGGTTAAGAGAGTCAATTTTGATATTCAGTCGAGTCATGCTGTTCTCTCTGGTTAGATGAGGTAAGGAGCATTAACTTACAAAATTTCCCCCCCAGAAAGAGACTAGCCCCATAAATGATTTGGAGTGTCTCTAGTATTTTATTTTGAAAATTTCTATTTTGAAATAATTTTACAGTAACACAAATGCTTCCGAGTTCTAGTATACCTATCACCCAGCTTCCCTTGCTGTTAACATTTTACCTAGACATAGCAAAATTATTAGACTTTAACATAAAAACAATACCATCAGTTAATCTAAAGACTTTATTCAAAAATTTCCAATTGGCCCATTAATGCCCTTGTGCTGGTCTAGACTCTAATCAGAATCCCCCAAACATACTATGTTTCCCTAGTCCCAGTATATATCTCAGTTTAGGAATTTGAATCTGTTTATTTCATTCATTATTTTGGCAAGAATATCACAAAAGTGTTATCTGCAGACCTAACATTACCCATCTCCACAGTGCATCATATCAGAGGTATAGGATGTGGATAGGACTTTTTACTGGTGACATTAGCTTGATCATTTTATTAAGGTGCTGTCTGCCAGGTTTTTCCACTGTGAAGATACTACTTTTTTCCAATTGTAAATAATAAATATCTTTAAAGAAGTTACTTTGAGAATATGCAAATATTCTGTTTTTCTTCATAATTTTGGCCATTAATTTTAGCATTCATCTATAATTCCTACCTGCAACAATTATTATTGTGGTGTTTGCCAAAGAGTGGTTTTCTATTTCCATCCTTCCTTCTACATTTAACAAATTAGAATTCTACTGCAAGGAAAAACTGTCCTTTCTCCCACATTTATTTACTTATTCAATGATTTATTTATACTCTTAAAGGTTGATAAATATTTATTTTATCCTATAAGTTACAGCATATTACTATAATTATTTATTTTTCTCAAAGTGTCCCAGATGTGGTCATTGGAAGTCCTTTTGTGTAGACTTCTATGTCCTTTCAGCTCCCTTCATTTTGTGAACACTTTGTTATTTTCTAGCACAACAAAATATTCCAGGGTAATTTTTGTATTTTTACTAGCACAGCTTGGATTCAATAATTTCATTGGGACTGAGTTGTCATTGTTTCATGGTCTACTTAGTTGACAGACCTAGGAGAGAGAAAGAGAAAGAGAAAGAGAAAGAGAAAGAGAAAGAGAAAGAGAAAGAGAAAGAGAAAGAGAAAGAGAAAGAGAAAGAGAGAGAGAGAGAGAGAGAGAGAGAGAGAGAGAGAGAAGAGGTGTGTATTATCTATGCATATATGCATATACAAAAATATGTACATCCATATATGTGCATTGTACATATGTCTATATATACAGAAATCTAGTCATTATACATATATGTACATGCAGGTAACATTTATACACATATATAATGCATCTACATCTCACTCTATGTTCGTGTGAATATATAATATATACACAGAGACATATACACACAGAGCAGGGGGTTCATTCTAACCTTCCCTGTTTCCTTACTTATAGGTCCCTCCTTTGAGTGAGAAATCCAGCTCTAAGTATTCACAATATATGTACTTATTTGTTCAATTCTGATATACATATAAAGTAGTTTCAGAATTGATATCCAGAGCCCTATGAGAAATAAGTTTAATATCTGTATAGTATATATTTGTCAAATATACCTATGTTATGATATGTTGGTGCACAGTTATTTTGTGAGTATAATATAGCATAATGCTTGTTGACAGTACTTTTTATCTTCAGCCTCAAAGTATATAGTCAAAATGCTGTTCAAAATCACTTAGATTAGTAATTTTCTTCCCACGGTCTTTAGTGTGGTCATAAAATTTTAGTTGTAGTGCTTGATTAACTTTAGTGTGTTACTCTTCGTATTTCATCTTCAGTCTCACCCCCTATTAAAATTCTACTGAATTTTAATTATTTATATTTTGGGATATGTGAAGAATTACCATAGCTTAAAGCACCAGAACTTAAAAAAAAAAAAAGGTGTATTCAGAGACACATCACTCCTCCCTCATCTTTTATGCCTCATTCCCATTCACCCATTCTTCCCACACAGTTTCCACTCAACCTCTGTAGACAACTCCTTAGTTTCTGGTTACTCTTTGTATTTCATTTTACATAAATGACAAGGTATATACATTTATATATACATACTTTTTTCTTCTATATTCTTTTTTACATAAATAGTACCACATTATGGATACTCTTTTGGACTAACGCCACACCTATAATGTTCTCTCCCATACAAGATTTCTCATCTTTTACAACATGGATAGGCTGAAAGTTTCCCAAATCTTTACATTCTGCTTCCTTTTTGCTTACCAATCCATCTTCAAATCATTTCTCTCTTCTTGCAATTTACTATAAGAGTCAGGAGGTGTGGCCTTAATACTGTGCTTAGATGTAACTTCAACACTTCGCTTGGCAATTTCTTCAGCTAAATACCCAATTTCATCACTCACAGGTTCTACCTGCCACAAAACACTAGGGCATTAACACAATTGAGCCAAATTCTTTGTTACTTTATAATAAGGATGTCCTTTCCTCCAGTCTCCAAAACATGTTCCTCATTTCCATCTGAGACCTCATCAGAGTGTCCTTTACTGTCCTTATTTCTACAAATATTCTGCTCAGGTAGAATGTTGAAGCTTTCTCTATGATAAGGCTTTCTCTACAGCTCTCCTATGTTCCTCCTGAGCTCTCACCAGAATTGCCCTGAACAGTCCTCTCTTTCAGCCTCTCCCTATAACCCAGTCCCAAAGCCACTTGCACAGTTTTTAGGTGTTTGTTACAGCAGCACTCCAGGTCTCAGCACCACAGCATAGGTGGCTTATGAACAACAGAAATCTACTTCTCACTGTTCTGGAAGCTGGGAAGTCCAAGATCAAGGTGTCAGCAGTTTAGTGCCTATGGAGGTCCACTTTCTGGTTCATAGATGGCCATCTTCTCACTGTCTCTTGGCACGGCAAATGGGGCAAGGATACTTTCTAGGGTCACTTTTGTAAGGGCACTAGTCCTATTCCCTTGTAACCTAATCACCTCCCAAAGGCCCCACCTCTAAATACCATCAGGTTAGGAATTAGGCTTCATCATATGAATTTTGGGGAGACACATACATTTGGTCATAAGCATTATAATATACTGACAAATTGCCTTTTTCGAAGGTTGTACCAGTTTGCATTCTCATCAGCAATATATGCAATTATCTGTTTGCAATCTCACAAACATGATGCATCATCATATTTAATTTTCACCAATCTGACAGGCATTTATCTAATTTCCCTAATTTTTAATATACCTAAAGATTTTCATATGTTTAATGGACATTTTCTTATACATGTATTTTGGGAAATGTCTGGCAATATCTTTCCCGTTTTTCTAGTGGGTTTGGATTTTTGTCCCTCAGTTTTCAAGCATTCTTTATATATTAGTATATCAGCCCTTTTTCTCGATTAAGTAGAAAACATTTTCTCAGCCAGTTGGTCAGTATTCTTTAACCATTTTTATACTGGTTTTGCTGTGAAAATATTTTGTAGTTTTGTAGTTAAATTTTTAAAATCTTTGCTTTTATTGCCTCTGGATTTTGAGACATGGAAAGTTTTTCCCTAGATGAAAGTTAAAAAGGAATTTACTCATCTTTTCTTAGAATACTTGTTTGATTGCATATTTTACATTTGGATTGCTGATCCAGTTGAAGTTTCTTCTTGTGAATGGTATGAGGTCTGTATCTAATTTTATTGCCTTCCAGTGGCTACCCACTTTCCCACCACCGTTTCCTCAGGTGTCTGTCACTGTCCCAGTGAATAGAGATGCCACTTCTATCACTTACTATATTGTCATATGCCTAAGAGTCTTTCAAAACTTTTAATACTATTTCACTGGCCCATTTGTCTATTCACCTGCCATTACCACCCTGATTTGAGTTTGTACCATAATAGTATACTTTAATGTCTGGTAAGGATAGACCTCCTCATAGTTTTGCTTTCACAGCATTTTCTTACCTACTCTTGTGTGTTGATTTTTCCATATGATTTTTTTTAACTTTCTTTTATTTCAGTGGTTACTTTTCCCTTGACATTTCTTCTTTGCATATTTGCTCCCTCTCCCTTTTTCTTTATCAAGTTATCTAGTAACATATATTTTTGTAATTAAAAAACTAATTTTGATTAACTAAATAGGTCTACCATTCTTTTCTGTCCTCTCCCTCCTTAAATTCTGCTTTTATATTTATTGCTTCCTTTCTTATACTTTCTTTTAGTTTATCTTGTTATTCTTTCCCTTAACTTTTGAGCTGGATATTTAATTAAATTTTAGTATTTCATTTGTACTGATGAAATTGTTTAGTATTTGAGATGTATTTTCCTCAAATCACTACTTAAATAATTTCTGTGATATGTAGTGGTTTCTTTTCAGAAAGTCTGTCATTTCAGCTCATGTCTCCTTTTCAACTAATGATTCCTCAATTAAAATTTTTAAGTGGGAGAACATTTACATATTTTGTTTTTCTTAATAGTTTCTGATTTTATTCCACTGTGATACAAGAGTAGTATTTTATAATATTTCTACTTAATGGAACGTACTGACAATTTCTTTGTGACCTAACATATGTTTAATTTTTGTCACAAATATTTCACAAGATAAAACATTTATACATTAGTCTTCCTCTCCCATTCCCATCTTTCCTCTAGTCTTAGACCTTTGTTTGTACATATAAAAATGCTCACCAAGAGACCTTTTGCTGTTTTTGCAGCCAACTCTTGGTTGGATATATCTCCTCCTTTATTAGATTCCTCAAGAAGGGCTCATGGGTGCAAAATTTCCTACATTTTTATATGTTAAAATTGTTTTTCTATATCTGTCATACTTCTAAGTACAGTTTGACAGGATACAAAATCCAGGGTTCATACTTTCCACTTTGTCCAATTAGGACTCTTTCTATTTTTACCAATAATATTAAAACTTGGGCATTGTCTATATTTAAGTTATGCTGAGCACATGGTTTTGTGTAATTTAATTTTTCATTCTTGTACTTCTCTGTTATTTTGGGAGGAAATGTTAGGATGTACGGACCTGTGCAGCCAACACTGTCTTTAGATATCGGAAGGCCTTACTTGCAAAATTCTATGCCATCCATTAGTCTTTTCCACCTCGCTCCAGTAGCTTTAGAACTTTGTCAAAATTCCTTTACATTGTGGGAGAGAAAGATAAACAGCCTAGGAACAACGTTTACTTTGTTCTTACTTCCCCAGAGCTGAACATCATGGGCTTTCTTAATATGCCTATCCACGTTATTTTAATTTACCTCAAGGCAGTGTTCATTAATAGCCCTAGGGCAGATATGAGGGCAATATGTTCAATTAAACATGTCATCAACACTTACACAGATAATGCCAAATTGTTCAGTGTCTAGTTTTAGCCAGACATAAATGCTCCATTGCTATGTTGAAAGTTATTTGCATTGTATATAGCTAATTACAATATGCCTTAGGTTTCCCATAACGTTTTTTCTAATGAAAGAGAATTCTTAGTGTCTAACCATAACCATGATTTCAATTAGCTTATTGTACAGAATAGCTAAAATCCTGAAAGGTACAACTCTGGGTAACAAATCCCCTCTTCCCATTGTCTCTGCTTTCAGAACCCTCAGTGGTTGATACACACTTTGCAAATAAATGTCCTCTTAAAGTAAGGCCATGTGAAAAAGAAATATTACAATTAGATTGATAACATATATAAAAGTATTAGGGAACACAATTTCTGCTCCAAGGTTTTTGAAGAAATTGTTCACCTTGTTATGTGCTACATTTGGAAACTTTCCTTCCAAAACTTTTTTTTTTTTACTAAATAATGAACAAATGTTCAATATTCAAGCAATGCTTGTCAAGTTATCTGTTAAATAAATAAAACACAAGGGGATTAATTAATTAATTAAAGAAGGGAATTTAATATTTCAATATGTGTGAATACTATTAATAAACAATCAATAACTTGATTATAAGCTTTATAGAAACAATTAATTTATAATATGCCTTTTAAAAGCTAGTTTTAAGTAGAAAGCATTGAACATCTATCTTGGGAAATTTTTATCACTAGTAGCTGCCCAGAACCTATACATCAATCTTTACACATGTTCTTTTTTTAATCCAGTAAGTAAAAATAGAGACAGACAGACAGACAGACAGACACACACACACACACACACACACACACGCGAAAGAGCTCAGAAATCATTAGATTCATGCAATTACCTGAAATGCTTTCTAATATGAGTATTTGCAAATGTGCATTTAAATTGTCATAAAAAATAACAATTTCTTGGGATTTATAGGTTATATTGCAGCATTTGAATCCTTACACTGGCCCTCATTATAGGAAGCCATGATGTGCCAAGAAAACTATTCTTAGCCTGGTTTCCCAGGGAAACAAGGTGCACAAATTTTCTGTGTGTCAGTCTCTTTCTATCAAACCGTTTGATCTCATGAGCATAAAGCAAAGTTAGTTAAAATTGGAAGGCGAAAATCCAAACTAATCAGATTTTCACTAACTTAAAACATCCAATGGTCATTAGGTGATATCAGAGACTAGCACTCTATTTTCATGGGTTAAAATTATTTACTGATTAAGCTTCTGACCAGGATTAGTCTTACAGCCACACTGGTTGTATACTGCATACTTCCAAGAGAGGTACTCACATAGATTATAGAGACATGGTACCTGTGGAGTTAATGCAGTATACAACCTACCCAACACCTTAAATACAATGGGTCTGCAATCTGATAACATCACCCAGCATAACTAAAGTATGCAAGGACAACTTTCACAGCATCACAGGAAGGTCAGCTCATCCCAAAACTAAGAAAAACTGAAAAACAAATTCAGTTAATTTCAGACATGTCTGAATGAGAAACCAAATGTTCAAAACTAAAAATACACACTTTGAAGATAGCTAGACATATAACAACACAAGTTGCTCTTATAACCCACTTTAATTAGTTGCTTAACAATTATCCCAAATGTAACTGATTACTTTAATAATTGCAACTGGTTTTCAAAATATGTTCATTCCTGCATTTATTTAGCACAGATCAATTGAGCCCTTACATGTGTACTAATAACATCTGTAATATGCATGATCAGAAATAAACCTTATTTCATTCTGCCTCCCTATCCTGGAGGCTGAGAATACTAAATGTTCTCTTGTTTTAATATTAAAATAATAACACTTAATTCTATAAATATCTAAGTAATTAAATATCCACAGGATACAAGAGGAAATTAATGTGGCCTAAAAAGTGGAACAATTTTATTTGGGTTTTTTTGTTGCTGTTGTTACTATTGTTATTGTCATATATATATATAGAACTTACCCAATACTAATACAGGTGATAAACATGTATCTCTGCAAAATAGAAGAGTACTGAGAATTGTTACATAATAAGATGGGCTACATGAGAAAAAAGGTAAGTGGTCATGTTGCTTGAGACAGGAAGTTAAGTAATGAAAATAGAGGTGGCCAAGAAGGGAAAACCTTAACCAGAAAGACTAAGGTGGAAATTCCTTTGTGAAAAATGGGAAGAGAGAAAAGTTCAACACTATCTCAAGATTCACGATAAACCTAAAATGACAGAATTCACATATAATTTAGATATACATTCTGGTTTACTGAAGGGAAACAATATGTGAAATTTCAGCACAGTTGAAGGTAACTGGCTGTCTGATTAGGGGCCTGCAGGATCAAAGGAACAAATGAAGTTTCGGGTAATTGATGGGAAATATCATAATACACGGGCCTAATGTTGCTGATTAAAAGTTGAAAGAGAAGTCTGATTTTTGTTGGGATTGTATAATATGCCACTGGAGATTTGTGTAAATAAAATTTGAGACCATTTCTCTATTTCTCCATGCACAATAAGTAGAAGGTGACTGAAGCATGTCATAAAAGCTCACCACAGAACTGCAAACTCTTTCCAGAAAGTCACTGAAATGGACAAGACTGAAGAATGAGAGCACATGGGAGACATTCTCAGCAGCCACTCAAAAAGATGCTTAACTGTGGGATCGATCCTGGGACTCAGAGAGCTATGATGTCTTAATCCATGGCAAACTACAAAAATCTTGTGCTGTCTCTCTCAGAAGAAATCCTTAAAGGGCAGCTCTGACATAAAAGGAGTCTTATTAAGAGAGATTCTCCTGAGGATATCGCATACCTACTAGTGTATGTGAACACCCTTAAGAAAATCTTATGGATTCCTGGACATCTCAGGAAAATAGCACAAAACCTAGATAGCCCTTTACATTCACAGAAACAGAGAAGTCTTTCCTCTCCTTCAACATAAAGGAGTAGATGAGGGTCGCCATACATGGTCTTTCAAGGGCTTCAGTAACCTTGGTCCCAGAGGGCAGGGAGTGGGGAGTAAATATGGTATTATAACCCAGTGCAAAATCTACTCATCTACAATTGGACTAATGCCACATGACTCAATATTACTTTAAATAATAAGTTTATATTAATAATGTATGCTATTGCAATCACTGGTTCTGACTTACATAAGCAGAACAAATCTGTGCTTGTAAAAATAATTAGGCTGGGCTTCCCTGGTGGTGCAGTGGTTGAGAGTCCACCTGCCGATGCAGGGGACATGGGTTCGTGCCCCGCTCCAGGAAGATCCCACATGCCGCAGAGCGGCTGGGCCCGTGAGCCATGGCCGCTTAGCCTGCGCGTCTGGAGCCTGTGCTCCGCAACGGGAGAGGCCACAACAGTGAAAGGCCCGCGTACCGCAAAAAAAAAAAAAAAAAAAAAAAAATTAGGCTATATTTCTCTCCTCTCCTCTGCCTAAATCTGTTCTTATCAGAGAAATACTCAAATGTAAATCTCTAAACTGCTTTATAGTGCATTTTATTGTTCTGTATTCCTTTGCTTAGCAAAAGTTACAAGTTACTTCCTTTTATGTTTCATCAAAGTGTGTGGATATTATATTAATTAAGATTCTGTTTGAAAATAACAGAACCAACTCCCACTGGTTTAAAGAAGCAGCAGAAGAAGGATACAGAAGGAAAATGAGTAGAAAGAAAAGCATGGGAGTATATTTATTATAAGGCAATCATCAATTATAAAGAAACACTGGACTCTCAAGTAACCCAAAGTCCAGACTCTATCTGGGCTATAAGAAAGGAAAAGAACCAAGACTCTAAGACTCCAGGGAATGTTTTCTCTCCATCTCTCATCTTTGTTCTCTCTGTAGATCTTCATTGTACACGAAAGTAAACAGCTGCATCATTACTCCTGAGCTTTTACATCTTCTCTATTCAATTAATTCCGGAATCATGAAAATGAACATTTGATCAGCCCAAGTTTGATCAGGTTTTCACTCTTCTTAACTAAGCTAAAGTCAGATGAAACAAGGTTGCCTCAAGCTCATGCCTGTAAAAGTGTGGGCAGTAGTCAGGAAAGATAAACTGAACACAAACTCAGGGGTTTCCATCACAATTTATAGTTGGTTTGATCTATTTTTAAGAAGTAGTAGCTAAACAAATCTAACAGATATTGTGGGAACTGCCTGTCCCGCTTCTGAGGAATGACTATCACTTACTAGCAGAGAAAATAACTCTTCCCCCAAAGCGTTTAAGTTGGAATCTAACTGATTAAAACTAAGTAGGAGATAATTGTTAAAGTTTTACAGTTATTTTCATAATATGTTTTCTTAAAGTACACTAACAAGGATACTAATCAAAGTGCCAACACTTAAGGGCATTGACTTTTCATTCCAAACATAAAGAATATATTTGCAAGGATGTAGTTGTAACATATGCTTAAGAAAAATAACAGGATATTGAACTAGGTACTCTAGCTAATACAATACCAGATGAAATATTTTTTATCAGGCATCTGGGTATCTGTCCTCATGTTTCCAAATTCTGAAATATTCTGAAACACCTGAATATTCAACTGTATTTCTCTATTTTAGTATTTCAAATAGTGAACAATTATATGTAGATGTTATTTTCTGATATTTCTAGTTTATCATCAAATATCAGTAGGGGACTGCTAGAAGTGAAGTGAGAAAAATGGAGAAAAAGCTGAGATTCTCAGACAGCGATACAGAGCTTCTGACTTCAGATGCTTCACTGTGAACCTTACTGAACTGCTGAGAGTCAAAGATTGAGTTCAATCCCCAGGAAGACTTAGTGAGAAGGTGCCAAAACAGGCTTAGTGACAGAGCATCCAAGACCACACACCTGATTCTAATATTTAGATAGGACCTACCTATACCCTTTCACATAGAATTACACAGAAAAAAAAATAGCCTTCTCTCATTCAATAATTGGAAGGACTAAGGAAAATACACATAAAGAATATGCATCACAAAAGGAAATGGGGGAAAGTGGAGAGGATTTGAGCAAATTTTCTATACCCTAAAAACGTTAGCATTGTTGTTTGGAAACAGAAGCCCAATAAGAGATTTAGAGAAAAGCAGAAATTAGACAAAAGTAGGAGATAAAAAACATGACAAATGATTGAAAGTATGAAACTCACACTAGAAATAACAAATACTGAAAAGAAAACAGTCAGGAGCATGTTTGGACTTCTATTTTTTGGGAGGTTTTTGATTACTGATTCAAAGTCTGTTCAGATTTTCTGTTTCTTTATGATGCAGTCTTGGTAGGTTGTATGTTTCTAGGAATTTATCCATTTATTTTAGGTTGTCAAATTTCCTGGCCCTTTTATCTTCTTAATGGTATCTTTCAAAAAGCAGTTTTTAATTTTTAATGACATGAAATTTATCAATTTGTTCCTTTATAATTTGTGATTTTTTTCTTCCTATCTAAAACACATTTGCCTGTTCCAGGGCTGCAATACTGTCTTTTAGACACATTATAAATTTAACTTTTATGTTATATTTAATGTCCATTTTGATTTTGTATATAGTATGATAAGGAAATGTTTATTTTTTTTCCATCTGAATATCTAGTTGTTATAGCATCATTTGTTGAAAACTCTAATCTTTCTCTTTGAATTCCCTACAGAAAAAGCCTTTAGCCAAACACCACTCTGATTCATGACAAAAATTCCCAGGGAAGTATGAATAGAAGAAAAATTAGTCTGATATTAATATAGCTTTTGCAGTTTTTTTGGTTTTTATTTATTTGTTTGTTTGTTTATGGCTGCATTGGGTCTTTGTTGCTGTGCATACACTTTCTCTAGTTGCGCAGAGCAGGGGTTACTCTTTGTTGCAGTGCATGGGCTTCTCATTGCGATGGCTTCTCTTGTTGTGGAGCATGGGCTCTAGGTGTGCGGGTTTCAGTAGTTGAGGCTCGTGGGCTCTAGAGTGCAGGCTCAGTAGTTGTGTTGCACGGGCTTAGTTGCTCTGTGGCATGTGGGATCTTCCCGGATCAGGGCTTGAACCTGTGTCCCCTGTATTGGCAGGCGGATTCTTAACCACTATGCCACCAGGGAAGCCCTGCAGTTCTTTTTTAAAATAAGTACTTGTAAGGTATGTCATTTCCATCCATTTATTTTACCCATATATGCCTTTGTATTAAAGTGGGTTTCTTATAGATAATACATAGTTAGATCTCGCTTTTTCATCCAAACTGATTGTCTCTGCCTTTCGATTGGAATGCTTATTCACATATTAATTAATTATTTATAGATTTAAGGTCAAATCTACCATCTTGATATTACTTTCTATTTGTCCCATTGTTCTTTTTTCCTCATTTTCTCACTTCTTGATTTCTTTTAGGCTAACTATGTAGTTTTTAGGTATTTCATTTTATTGTTCTATTATTAATTGGCTAGCACAGTTTCTGATGAGGAATTTGTAATAATCCTTCTGTTTTGTCCCTATATGGAATTAATCAGCTGTTTGAAGGGATTAGTTTTTAGCAGTTTTAATTATGATGTGTCTTGGAGTATTTGTGTTTGTTTATACTACATCAGGTTCACAGAGCTTCAAGAATCTGTGGGTTTGTTGTTTGGTCAAATTGGGAAATTTTCAGTCATTATTTTTCCAAATTTTTTTGTATCGCTATGTGTCCACGTTATACTGCTTAATGTTGTCCCAAACGTCACCAAGGATCTGTTCTCTTTTATTTATATTTTTTCTCCTTTTGTTTCAGTTTCAATGATTTTATAAATTCAAGTTCACTGATCTTGTCTTTTGCAGTGCCTAAATTTCTTTTAATTTGATCACATATTTCATTTTAGATAATGAATTTTTCATCTCTAGACATTCCATTTGCTTTTCACCTCTTTGTCTTATTATGTTGATTTTCTTCTTTAAAACCTTGAGCATATTTAGGATGTGTATAACAGGCATTTTACATTCTTCATATGCTAATTCCATTATCTCTATCTTTTCTGGGACTGTATTGACTTATTTTCCTTATTTTGGGATCACAAACTCCTTTTTGTATATAATATTTTAATAGGATGCTGGATATCTTGAATTTTACATTATCAAGTGTTGAGTTCTGTTGTGTTCTTTCAAAGAGATGACTTTTTATGGTAGGCAGTTAACTTACCCAATGGTAAGTTTAATCCTTTTAAAGTCTTGTTTCTTTTTTTTTTTTTTCCTTGCGGTACACGGGCCTCTCACTGTTGTGGCCTCTCCCGTTGCGGAGCACAGGCTCGGAAAGCGCAGGCTGAGTGGCCATGGCTCACGGGCCCAGACGCTCCGTGGCATGTGGGATCTTCCCGGACCAGGGCATGAACCCGTGTCTCCTGTATCAGCAGGCAGACTCTCAACCACTGCGCCACCAGGGAATCCCTAAAGTCTTGTTTCTTCATCTTCATTAGGACATGTTTAAAGTGGCCTTCACTCTAGTTTACTAGCACTACTACTTATATATGACCCTCATTTGGGCTCTACTGAAAGCACCAATCATTCAAAAATGATTCTCCATTATGGCTGATTTGAACTAAAAAATCCCCCAGCAGAGTGTAAGCTCTGGTAATTTTTCTGCTTTCATTTTCCTGGTTGTTCTTGGCCCAGTTTCATAAAGTTTCACCCCCTGCACATGCACCTTTACATACAGTAATAGACTATAGAAAACCCATGCAGATTTCCGGAACATTTCAATTTGTAGCTTTCTCCTCACTGGTATTCTTACCTACAATTTGCAGCTTCTTTAAACTTCTCAGATTTTAGTTTTTATCTCTTCAATTCAATAAGAATCAAAAAACTCCATGCTTTCTTTCTCTGATTCCCATTACTTCACCATTGTCTGGAAAGTGCCTCTAGGTTGAAATACGGGGCTGTCTTAAAGCTCATCTGGTTTGTGTTCTCTCTCTCAGGGATTGTGTTCCTGTGCTGCCTAATGCCTAGTGTCTGAAAACATTTCTTGTCATTTATCTTGCCCACTTTTCTAGTTGTTTACAATAAGATGCAAGTCCCAGCTACTCCATCGTAGCTGGACCTCATTTCTATTTTATACTGTCATTCGCAGTAAAGTGAAAGATGAACTGGAGCCCCCAGAAGCTAGTGGTGGGGATAACAATGTGGAAAAGACTCTAACAGTTTGTAGAAGGAAAAAAAAAGCATTGAATCAGCAGCATCAGTGAGACTAGCGAGAAGTGGAGAGTGTCAAGACAATTTCAAAGAAAAATGAAGTTTTTTGTAGCAAGAAGGTTATCAGTACCTTTTAAAAGCTTGCTCCTTGCACTCACATCATTTATCCCAATATAAGTATATAATTAAATATAAATATACATTTAAAATGTATGCTTTATCATTTGTTTTTATGACATGCTTTCATTTTCTATGACCACTCCAGCCGGTGCACTTTAAAATAACACACGAGAAAGCAGGAACCAAGTCGACATAATATTCCTTGTAGAGGACATTTTGTAAACATTCTCCATAAATCTACATAGAATAAAGTATTCCATTCCTGGATGAAGTCGTGCTTGATTATTTTCATGAATAGAGGAGAGCAGTGACACAGATAATGCAAGAGAACACGTAACTCAGCTAGCCTTTGTGGGTTTTGAAAGCTTGATACGATTTTACTGAGACTGTTACTCTTCTAATTATCTTTTACTTTATTCCTATTTCATGAACATACATCAGATTCAATTACATATGCCACTCGATCATGTTATTGTATATATAAAGTCATGACATTTTTGAGATACAGATGTATGCATATATGTGAGTGTGTGCATGCCTATCTACATACACATACATACTAGCAAAGGAAGCAACACAGGCAAAATAAACAAATGGTTATAAAAATGCAAGAACTACAGTCTAGTCATGTTACAGGTGTTAGAGATATTACAGAGGTCAAAAATAAAGAGAAGTTTAACTCAATAATAGGTTAGTATTTGAGCTGGACTTCGAGGAACCACAGGGAAATAATTAGCGGAAAAAGGGCAATTCTAGGTAGAGAGAAGAAAATATACAAGGAGAAAGTCTGGGTTGTCAGCAAATGCTGCCTGCATGCTTTGTTGGGTTCATTATCTTCTGCTGCATTGATCTCAATGCAGTCTTTCGAAAGCTTCCCTACCAGTTTGAGACCACTGAGACAGATGCATTTAGAAAGTACTAGAGCTACATTGGAAACCGATATTTTTAAATAAAAAGCTTTAGCAGCCACTCCATTAAAAAAGCAAGAAGAATTAAATGCATTAGATAGATAATCATCATTATCATAATAACATTTACGAAGCACCTACCACGTGGTAGGTACTGTCACATGAATATGCACATATTAAGTATTTGCTGATTTATGAATACATCATACATAAAGTATTGGGTATATTTTCCCAGTAAGTCTGTTTTTTCATTTCACTATGACAATGACAAACAAATATTTTTTATGCATTTTCTAGTAACAACACATGTATCACGATAGTCCAAAAGGTAATGTCCCTTGGTAAATCTCTTCAAGTATAAAAGGTACAAATATGAGCAAACTGGCTACAAAAAAAGAACAAAAATATTCTTCACAACATTTAAAGATATTTTATAACAGTAAACATGCAAAATGCCACCCATTTACAGATAGTAAAATTCTAAAATAATTATGTATCTTTTACCTATTGACTGTAGAGTATTACCGGAAGTTGCAAAAATAAAATATCACTATCAAAGGCAAAAAAACAACATGTCTTTTTGTGCTTTTGTACAGAGAAGGGTGGAAAGACGGTAAGTATTTTTTCAGAAGTAATGACTACATCTTTCAACTTGGTTAAGAGATAGATGAAAATGAGGAAGTTAATAGCATATTGTTATTTTCTCAAATATGCTTTCAGGTCTTCCTGGTTTAAAAAATTCAACATGTAAAAATAGGAAGTTTACTTTGTTGTCCCTTTTCAGGTAGTTTTATTCTTCTGGTTCCCAGAATAAACTTGAAGATATACTGTACTTGTGCCTTCTGTTTGCTATTAGGCATTTTCAGAGGCCATCGGTTTCACTCAGCTGGCAGCCACTTTGCTTCTATTTTTCCCCTAAAAGATTTTTGAATTCTTAAGTAGTTTAACATTAAGTTTTTTTCCCTAACAAAACTACTCTGAATGTTAATAACTAGAAGATTTTATCAAGTACTTTTCTGCAGTGGCACTAGGTATGCTATTATGAAAATAGGATTTAAACAAAGCTGTTTACCACGTATCAGAAAGGTTAATTTAGTTTATTTTCTTGGAATAAAATATAGACTCCATTACTTGAAATCAAAATTGTTAATATGATAACTTAGGTAGATGAAACCTCTGAATTATTAAGTTAATTATCAGAACTATCACTGTTTTCATTATTTTTAACGTCTAGAGCTGTGGCCAAAGTTAATCCATGAAAATAACGAGTCATGGAAATGTTTCTAATCTTTTTTACCTTTTTGATAGCGAGAAGTTATTTTACTTATTATGCTGTGCCCATGGTCTGTCATGGGACTTCTGATGCCTTAAGCTTAGAAAGGCTTCCAAAGATTCGAAGCTTCCTCTTCTAAAACGGCAATATCAAACACTCTACAGTAGTCTTACTAAATCCAAAATGTTTTTTTTTATCATGTTGACAGATACAATAAGAGTCTAAAGGCCAGCAGGCATAGTCAGAAAATAATGAATTCATGGTGGGACTAATCAAAAACTACCAGCATTCTCTTTTTTTCTTCCTCATCATCAAAACTAAGAACTGGGAAATAAAAACGTGAGTAACAAATGACCTTTCCAGAGTCCAAAATGAAAATGGCCTTTTGACTCCTCCAGTAATGAAATCCAGATGCAATGTGAAAAGAATAAATGGATCACTCAGCATATTATTTTAATCAATTTTAGAAATGAAGGTCTTGCTCACATACAAGGTAAAAGGAACTGCTCCCCAACCATTTCAATCAGAACTCTGGGTAGAACAGATCAACAACACACAAAATAATTGACATGTAAGATACTTCCCTGCTCAGCCAGTCTTACCTTGTATAAATAAAACACAGTTAAGAACCACAATCAAGAGTGTACATTCTTGGTGCTGCTACTGGTATGCTAGTTGAGGTTATTCTGCAAGACTTCCTCAATTCCAGAATTTCCTTGTACTAGTGGCCATCTCACCATCCCCCTATTAGCTAAAATCATCCCTTCAAACTTTATGAATTTCACTGTGAAACATTACCATGGGTATTAGCAAAGCCTCATAGACTCAGAATCATAGAATACCAAAGCTAGAAAAAAAATCTTAAAATCACTGGACAGTATGTCCTCTAGGTTGCTATCTACTTTAGGTAAGCAGGCATCTGAAAATCAGTACTTTTGAGTCAATAAAAGCATTTTACTTTATGTGTTTTATACATTGATATGACCTAATATTCCTGTTACAAACGAGGTATGCCCTAAACCAAAGTATGAAATCAATTATTTTATAGTATAGATGGGGAGACTGACACCCTTCCCTATTCAGAGACTGGGACTTGACAAGAGGCCCACAGCTACTCAGCAGCTAGTTAATACCATTTGTTATATACTTCCTGCAGGAAAAGACAAAAACTCAGGTCAAACGGGCTTAAAAGGAAGGGAAATGTAGTTGACTATATAAATGAGAAATTCAAGAATAGCTTCTAATAAAACTGGAGCCAGATGCTCAAAACTGATGTCCAAGTGTCCCTCTCTCTCCATGTCTCAGCACTGTTCTTACATGTTGGCTTTATTCCCAGGCAGGCTCTTTCCACAGAGCTGCCCAGGAAACTTCAGACTTACATTCCATCAGCCTCAAGTCTAGTAGTCGGAAGGCTTCCCGTTCACATGAGTTTCATTACATTTGAACCAACATGAGCCTCCTTGGCTTGAATCATCACTGTGTACAGGGAGACAGAACGTGCTGAGTAGCTACCCTTTGAGTAGAAGGTAGCATGAACCTACCTGAACCACACGGATGGACTGTGGAGGAAGGGTAGTGTTCCTAATGAAAACAGTTTCCATTATCTAGAGAAGTAGCAACGGGTGTTGGAAGACCAACAGCTCAAGCAAAATGTACACTGTCACTGGTCATCTAACTCTCCGTCCAAAGTTTGTCTTTTTTTTTTTTTTTTTTTTTTTTGCAGTATGCGGGCCTCTCACTGTTGTGGCCTCTCCCGTTGCGGAGCACAGGCTCCGGACGCGCAGGCTCAGTGGCCATGGCTCATGGGCCCAGCCGCTCCGCGGCATGCGGGATCTTCCCGGACCGGGACACGAACCCGTGTCCCCTGCATCGGCAGGCGGACTCTCAACCACTGCGCCACCAGGGAAGCCCCAAAGCTTGTCTTTTAAGCTACTCCTCATCCTTAAATGAGGGTGGTAGTTGCACACTCATGAAAGACAGAAATGGCTACAGGCAAATGCAAGGAGCGAACGTCTCAACTCTGCTTTTTCCACTCACTGCTCTAAAGAAGAACTCTCTTTCATTCCAGGTGCCCTAAGGATGCCTGGATACCACTTGTTATAAGAAAAGCAGCTAATGAATTAACTTACTTTCTCTTTACAATGAATCCTAACTTCTTGGTGGGTCAGCTACTCCCTGCATATTTGCTCTCTGGGCACGCAGTTCATACCTCTATTAAATCACTTCCAATCTGACACCACGATTTATCTGCTCTAGGTACCCCTGTGATCCTCAAGGGCAGACACCCTTTTATTCATCTCTATAACATTAACACTTACCTCAGTGTTTGGCACATTCCAAATGCTGAATAAAGATGCATTTATTATTTATTATTGTTGCAGTCATGATTTAAGACAGGAATCCCAAAATCAGCTCCTCAAATACTATCCTGTCAAATAGTCTACCAAGAAAGGTTGCATGGTCAAATAAATTTTAGAAATACTGTATACCATAAGCCATATTAGAAATTCATGATTAGCGCATATTAGATGCCCTGATGTGTCCTCTGTTTGAGAAAGTGACTGTTTAAAATTGTTTGCCATATTCATAATTTATTTTAACTTATATACTAATATCCAATGAGATCAATATTCCATGAACAATATTGGGGGGGACACTGCTTTTTTTTCACCTTTAGGGGGAGTGTTTTGCTTTGCAGAAGCAATTTGCAAAAGATAACACTTAACTAAAGAAAACAGCTTTCTCACTCGCTTATTCATTCAGCCAGCCTGCATTTTCTGAATGTCGACTCCATGCCTTCTCAGAGTCTATAACCTGGTAAGTGGAAACAGCCAGGTTCACTTTTAACTCTTAAGTCATTTTATTCTTATTAGAATGTGAGTAATTCCTTGAGCAAAACAGAGTAGGATGAAGGTCAACATAAAGGGTCTGGCCACGCATTACTGTAGAAACCAAGTGATTGGAAGACACAGGAATGTTGATTCAAGTTTGTCAATTGGTGTTAGGAAGAAAAAAAGAGGGGGTATGAAGGGTGGGAGAGAGGGAGGGAGGAAAAGGAGGAAGGGAGGGAAAGGAGGAAAGGAGGGGAGGAAGGAAGGAAGGAAACTGTAGTCAGAAATTCACACATGTTACCCCTGAAGCTGCATGCTACTACCTGTGTTTCTTTTGCTGTTTCTACCCTTCAAGGTGGTCTCTTTCCACTGTGCACTGAAGACTCAGAACTCTACAGGGGAGCCTGAAACCAAATAGCACCTGGAAATACTGTGAGGATCAAAAGGAAGATAACATGAATTTCAAGCAGTCATGTTATTCAAAAAGGCAGCTATTATTTTCAGTTCCTGCTCAGACTCTTAATCTAATTGGCAATGAAGTGTATATCTGTAGATTTGGTTCATGAAATATCTTGATATGGTATAAAAGATTTTGTCAAACATGGTCACTTAGATGTTTGTTGCTATAAAACTATATAAAGCTCAGGGAGGACCTTCAATATGGCGGAGGAGTAAGATGTGGACATCACCTTCCTTTCCACAAACACATCAAAAATACATCTACATGTGCAACAACTCCTACAGAACACCTGCTGAACACTAGCAGAAGACTCAGACCTCCCAAAAGGCAAGAAACTCCCCATGTACCTGGGTAGGGCAAAAGAAAAAAGAATAAACAGAGACAAAAGAATAGGGACAGGACCCGCACCGGTAGGAGGGAGCTGTGAAGGAGGAAAGGTTTCCACACACTAGGAAGCCCCTTCACTGGCAGGGACAGGGGGTGGGTGGGTGCGGAGGCTTCGGAGCCACAGAGGAGAGCGCAGCAACAGGGGTGCTGAGGGCAAAGTGGAGAGATTCCCGCACAGAGGATTGCTGTCAACCAGTACCCACCAGCCTGAGAGGCTTGTCTGCTCACCTGCTGGGGTGGTTGGGGGCTGGGAGCTGAGGCTCAGGCTTCGAAGGTCAGATCCCTGGGAGAGGACTGGGGTTGGCTGTGTGAACACAGCCTGAAGGGGGCTAGTGCACCATAGCTAGCTGGGAGGGAGTCTGGGAAAAAGTCTGGAACTGGCTACGAGGCAAGAGACCATTTTTTCGGGGTGCACAAGAAGAGGGGATTCAGAGCACTGCCTAAACGAGCTCCAGAGACGGGAACAAGCCGTGGCTATCAGTGTGGACCCCAGAGACAGGCATGAAATGCTAAGACTGCTACTGCAGCCACCAAGAATCCTGTGTGCAAGCACAGGTCACTATCCACACCTCCCCTCCCGGAAGCCTGTGCAGCCTGCCACTGCCAGGGTCCCGTGATCCAGGGACCACTTCTCTGGGAGAACACATGGCGCACCTCAGGCTGTTGCAACATCACGCCGGCCTCTGCCACTGCAGGCTCTCCCTGCATTCTGTACCCCTCCCTCCCCCAGCCTGAGTGAGCCAGAGCCCCCTAATCAGCTGCTCCTTTAACCTCCTCTGGTCTGGATGAAGAAAAGAAGCCAGAGGGCAACCTACATGCAGAGGCGGGTCCAAATCCAAAGCTGAACCCCAGGAGCTGAGCGAATAAAGGAAAGAAAGGGAAATCTCTCCATGCAGCCTCAGGAGCAGTGGATTAAATCTCCACAATCAACGATGTACCCTGCACCTGTGGAATAACTGAATAGACAATGAATCATCCCAAAATTGAGGTGGTGGACTTTGAGAGCAACTGTAGACTTGGGGATTGCTGTATGTGACTGACTAGTTTCTGAGTTTTATGTTTATCTTAGTATAGTTTTTAGCACTTGTTACCATTGGTGGATTTGTTTGTTGGTTTGGTTGGGCTCTTTTTTTTAATTACTTTTTACTTTAAAAATTAAAAACAATTTTTTTATTTTAATAAGTTTTTATTTTATTTCATATTTTCTTTCTTTGTTTTCTCCCTTTCCTTATGAACCATTTGGCTGACAGGGTCTTGATGCTCTGGCCGGGTATCAGGCCTGAGCCTCTGAGATGGGAGAGTCAAGTTCAGGACACTGGACCACAAGAGACCTCCTGGTTCCACATAATATCAATTGGCAAGAGCTCTCCCAGAGATCTCCATCTCAACACTAAGACCCAGCTCCACTCAATGACCAGCAAGCTCCAGTGCTGGATACCCTATGCCAAACAACTAGCAAGACAGGAACACAACCCCACCCATTAGCAGAGAGGCTGCGTAAAATCATAATAAGGCCACAGACACCCCAAAACACACCACCGGAAGCAGTCCTGCTCACCAGAAAGACAAGATCAAGCCTCATCCACCAGACACAGACACCAGTCCCCTCTAACAGGAAGCCTACACAACCCACTGACCCAACCTTACCCACTGGGGGGAGACAGCAAAAACAATGGGAAATACACACCTGCAGCCTGTGAAAAGGAGATCCCAAACACGGTAAGAAAAATAAGACAGAGAAATACACAGCAGATGAAGGAGCAAGGTAAAAACCCACCAGACCAAACAAATGAAGAGGAACTAGGCAGTCTACCTGAAAAAGAATTCAGAGTAATGATAGTAAAAATGGTCCAAAATCTTGGATAGAATGGAGAAAATACAAGAAACGTTTAACAAGGACCTAGAAGAACTAAAGAGCAAACAAACAATGATGAACAACACAATAAATTAAATTAAAAATTCTCTAGAAGGAATCAATAGCAGAATAACTGAGGCAGAGGAACGGATAAGTGACATGGAAGATAAAATAGTGGAAATAACTACTGAAGAAAAGAATAAAGAAAAAAAATGGAAAGAATTGAGGAGAGTCTCAGAGACCTCTGGGACAACATTAAACACACTAACATTCGAATTATAGGGGTCCCAGAAGAAGAAGAGATAAAAAAAGAGACTGAGAAAATATATGAAGAGATAATAATTGAAAACTTCCATAATATGGGAAAGGAAAGAGTCAAGTCCAGGAAGCACAGAGAGTCCCATACAGGATAAATCCAAGGAGAAACATGCCAAGACACGTATTAATCAAACTATCAAACATTAAATACAAAGAAAAAAATATTAAAAGCAGCAAGGGAAAAGCAACAAATAACATACAAGGGAATCCCCATAAGGTTAACAGCTGATCGTTGAGCAGAAACTATGCAAGCCAGAAGGGAGTGGCAGGACATACTTAAAGTGATAAAGGGAAGAAGCTACAACCAAGATTACTCTACCTAGCAAGGATCTCATTCAGATTTAACAGAGAAATCAAAACTTTACAGACAAGCAAAAGCTAAGAGAATTCAGCATCACCAAACCAGTTTTACAACAAATGCTAAAGGAACTTCTCTAGGCAGGAAACACAAGAGAACGAAAAGACCTACAATAACAAACCCAAAACAATTAAGAAAATGGTAATAGGAACATACATATTGATAATTAGCTTAAATATAAATGGATTAAATGCTCCAACCAAAAGACACAGACTGTTGGAATGGATACAAAAACAAGACCCGTATATACATACTGTCTACAAGAGACCCACTTCAGACCTAGGGACACATACAGACTGTAAGTGAGGGGATGGAAAAAGATATTCCATGCAAATGGAAATCAAAAGAAAGCTGCAGTAGCAATTCTCATATCAGACAAAATACACTTTAAAATAAAGACTATTACAAGAGACAAAGAAGGACACTACATAATGATCAAGGGATCAATGCAAGAAGAAGACATAACAATTGTAAATATTTATGCACCCGACATAGGAGCACCTCAGTACATAAGGCAAATGCTAACAGCCATGAAAGGGGAAATCGACAGTATCACAATAATGATAGGGGACTTTAACACCCCACTTTCACCAATGGACAAATCAGGCAAAATGAAAATAACTAAGGAAACACAAGCTTTAAATGATACATTAAACAAGATGGACTTAATTGATATTTATAGGACATTCCATCCAAAAACAACAGAATACACTTTCTTCTCAAGTACTCATGGAACATTCTCTAGGATAGATCATATCTTGGTTCACAAATCTAGCCTTGCTAAATTTAAGAAAATTAAAATCATATCAAGTTATCTTTTCCGACCACAACGCTATAAGACTAGATATCAATTACAGGCAGAAAGACTGTAAAAACTACAAACGCATGGAAGCTAAACAATACACTACTAAATAACCATGAGATCACTGAAGAAATCAAAGAGGAAATCAAAAAATACCTAGAAACAAATGACAATGAAAACACGAAGACCCAAAATCTATGGGATGCAGCAAAAGCACTTCTAAGAGGGAAGTTTATAGCAATACAGTCCTACCTCAAGAAACAAGAAAAATCTCAAATAAGCAACCTAAACTTACACCTAAAGCAATTAGAGAAAGAAGAACAAAAAAACCCCAAAGTTAGCAGAAGGAAGGAAATCATAAAGATCAGATCAGAAATAAATGAAAAAGAAATGAAGGAAACAATAGCAAAGATCAATAAAACTAAAAGCTGGTTCTTTGAGAAGATAAACAAAATTGGTAAACCATTAGCCAGACTCATCAAGTAAAAAAGGGAGAAGACTCAAATCAATAGAATTAGGAATGAAAAAGGAGAAGTAACAACTGACACTGCAGAAATACAAAGGAACATGAGAGATTACTACAAGCAACTCTATGCCAATAAAATGGACAACCTGGAAGAAATGGACAAATTCTTAGAAAAGCACAACCTTCCGAGACTGAACCAGGAAGAAATAGAAAATATAAACAGACTAATCACAAGCACTGAAATTGAAACTGGGATTAAAAATCCTCCAACAAACAAAAAGCTCAGGACCAGATGGATTCACAGGCGAGTTCTATCAAACATTTGAAGAGCTAACATCCATCCTTCTCAAACTCTTCCAAACTATAGCAGAGGGAGGAACGAACACTCACAAACCCATTCTATGAGGCCACCATCACCCTGATACCAAAACCAGACAAAGATGTCATAAAAAAATAATAACTATAGGCCAATATCACTGATGAACAAAGAGGCAAAAATTCTCAACAAAATACTAACAAACAGAATCCAACAGCACATTAAAAGGATCATACACCATGATCAAGTGGGGTTTATCCCAGGAATGCAAGGATTCTTCAATATATGCAAATCAATCAATGTGATACACCATATTAGCAAACTGAAGGATAAAACCAGCTCCGTTTTTCTTTCTCAATATTGCTTTTGGCTATTCGGGGTCTTTTGTGTTTCAGTACAAATTGTGAAATTTTTTGTTCTAGTTTTGTGAAAAATGCCATTGGTAGCTCAATAGGGATTGCACTGAATCTGTAGGTTGCTTTGGGTAGTATAGTCAGTTTCACAAAGCTGATTCTTCCAATTCAAGAACATGGTATATCTCTCCATCTGTTTGTATCATCTTTAATTTCTTTCATCAGTGTCTCATAGTTTTCTGCATACAGGTGTTTTGTCTCCTTAGGTAGGTTTATTCCTAGGTATTTTATTCTTTTTGTTGCAGTGGTAAATGGGACTGTTTCCTTAATTTCTCTTTCATATTTTTCATCATTAATGTATAGGAATGCAAGATATTTCTATGCATTAATTTTGTATCCTGCTACTTAACCAAATTCATTGATTACCTCTAGTAGTCTTCCGGTAGCACCTTTAGGATTCTCTATGTATAGTAATCATGTCATCTGCAAACAGTGACAAAGGTAGGTTTTTCTAATGTTTATTGGCCATTTGTCTTTATTTTGTCTTTGTTTCACTGCCTTTCTAAGCCTAAATCTAACTCTAATTTAACCATTCGTTTTTCTTATACATATTTTTTCCACATACATATTTTTTCCACTTCCAACTTTGTGAAAATTTTGTTGGCCTAGAAAATATACTCCTATTTTTCATTCCTAATAAGCTACCCACAATAAGTCCCGCATTCAGAACAAGTGGCAGAGTAAGGGCACCAAATGGCAATGGTAAGAAAATCCGATGTACAGGGCAGTCTATAATTTAATGTTTAACCTCCCCCCCAAATAAGCAAACAAAATAAATGGAGCATTAATCTGAATATGTATAATTGAAAGTTAAAAGACATAAAGTGCAAACTGAGCAAACAGCTTCAGGGCACATGTATTTATTCATGACCATTAGTGTTCTAAGCCATAAATCTACTTAATGAGATTTAATTACAATACTGCTCGAGACAACACAGAGATTATAAAATCTGACAGTGGCATTTTACATATTGCTAGAGGGATTGTCTGTGTATGCAAATAATGGACATATCTTCACTCAAAAGGACTGAGTGATGAATGGTTTAAGACTATATGGCTAATAAGCGGAGTGAAAAAAATAATTCTGAATTCTTCAAATTTCAAAGATCTTAACCCCTCTTTTCTACTGGGACATTTGGCTCATAAGGCAAAATACAGTTAAATGATGTAACACTGAGGAAACACCGAAGACCCTCATGTTTCCGAAACATTTTAACTACCCCTGCCTAGTTGTTATTACTATATTTATTTGCCTATTGTATTATAATTTATCTATTTACAGGTCTTTTCCCCCTACAAAGCTTTGAGTTCATTGAAGGCCAGTGCTGTGGCTGGTTCATCGTCTTATTCCTGGTGTCTGTAATAGTCCCTGATACATGAGAGGAATTCAGAAAAAGTGTTGAATGTAGGAATAAATGGGCACTAGGAACACATTAAAATGCCAATAATAAGAGCTTTCATTGTGGTCCTCATTTCTAACTTTAAAAAACAGTTCACCCCTTGTATATATGTACCACATCTTCTTTATCTATTCCTCTGTTGTTGGACATTTAGGTTGCTTCTGTGTCCTGGCTATTGTAAATACTGCTACAATGAACAATGGGGTGCATGTATCCAATGGATTATTACTCAGCCATTAAAAAATGAAAAAATGCCATTTTCAGCAACATGGATGGACTTAGACATTGTCACACTATGTGAAGTCAGAAAGACAAAGACAAATATCATATATTGCTTATATGTGTAATCTAAGAAAAGGCTACAAAGGAACTTATCTACAAAACAGAAATAGAGTTACAGATGTAGAAAATAAATTTATGGTTACCCAGGGGAAAGCGGGGGAGGGATAAACTGGAAGATGAGATTGACAGATACACTCTACTACATATAAAACAGATAACTAATAAGGACCTACTGTATAGCACAGAGAACTCTACTCAATACTCTGTAATGACTTAAAGGGAAAATACTCTAAAAAAGAGTGGATGTATGTCTATGTATAACAGATTCACTTTGCCATACACCTGAAACTAACACAACATTGTAAATCAACTATACCCATATAAAAATTAAAAAAAAAAAACAGCTCACCCCTTTACTCATGTGTTCTAAAATCAAAACCTACCCTTCATCATTTCAGTATGTGTCCCTTGCACTAATGATAGCTCCATATAATTTCCTTATGCTGTCACAGTCAATTGACCATGATCCATGAAAGAGGAGAGCTTTGGGGATCAAGAAGCAAGCGATAAATAAAATATCAGATCCACATACACAGAGCGACCATAAGACACTTAAATCTCCAGCCACCGCTTCCTGTTACTATTGTGAGGAATAAGCAAGAGGCCTTATCTGTGTGTGCTAATGTGATGTGACATGTGGAAAATGCTGATTAGTCTGTCCCTCTGCAAACTGGATTGTCTAACTAGTCACCTTGGGCAGGATATAAACGAATTCCCTCAAGCATTTTTGACAATTCCAGTCTGCTGCACAGTGTACACACCTAGCTGTTACCCCCAAAGACGTACCCTCTTCATCAAATCTCCCATCTGTGTATCATGGTTGCTCATCCTCGTGTTCATCCATACTACAGATAGTAACTGAACACTTGATACTCCAGCACTGTGGTAACCACTGATTACTGTCATTGCTAAGCTTGCCAAGTGACACTGCAGAACCAAGACACAAAAGCAATCAGCCAGTATATCCCAAGCTTTTGCACCTCATAACATACATAGAAAATGCAGATACTGTCCAGAGGCAGATAAGGCTTCTCCAGCTGGCACCCTTGCCCTGGTCAGCTGCTCCTAGGTCCAAGGAATGGGGCACACCTGTATAATTCTGTATAGGGCAGATGCAACTTAACAGGACACAGCTTTAGACTGAACCTAATGCCTACCTCAAGGTCCCATTTGTCCAGCTATCAGGTAAACTTAGTCAAATTCAGTGATGCCTGAGATAGGAATAAAACACATTTGTGATTTTTCTCCCTTTTCTCTTCTTCACTCTCATGTTCTGGGTTGATGCTCAGGAGTCTTAAATGTTGCTAGGATATCAATGAGTATGTAAGGACAAATAAAAATTAAAAACAAGAAGCTTAGGGCTTCCCTGGTGGTGCAGTGGTTGAGAGTCCGCCTGCCGATGCAGGGGACACGGGTTCATGCCCCGGTCCGGGAAGATCCCACATGCCGCGGAGCGGCTGGGCCCGTGAGCCATGGCCGCTGAGCCTACGCGTCCGGAGCCTGTGCTCCGCAACGGGAGAGGCCACAGCAGTGAGAGGCCCGCGTACCGCAAAAAAAAAAAAAAAAAAGGAGAAGATTTTATTTTTGATTATGTTTCCACAACAGGGAGAAGTCATTTGCTCCTTCATCTTTGTCTTGGTTCCACCTAATCTCTCCATTTAGATGATTTTTTTTCCCTCATCTGATCCTTAAGCATGTCCCACACCAGGCTGGGGATCTATTAGGGTACAGATATGTCATCATCCCATCTCTGGTGGGGCTGATCCAGCTGCCTCTGTTGCCCTGTCCTGACCATCAACTCTCTGCACACTTGAAGGCTCTGTCCCTCCCACCACTGTCCACGTGAGCTCAAGCTGCCGCAGACACCAGGATAACTTCTATCACACTCTGGGAAACTCGTAGGCAGGCTCCAACCTCCTCATGCCTGGAAACACCCCACTGATATTTCTGTTCTCTATTTCACCGTGATGACTTAGAGAACGCTTCTGTGAGCCTCACTTTTTCCTGGGCCTTACCTATCTCAGATCTCTAAATTCTCCCATGACTACTGTCCAGATCTGGCTCAGGCTGGAGTGAGGAGGCAGGGCACAGAGCTCCCATATCACCTAACACTCCTTTGAAACTCTTCTCTCCTCTCCAGCACTGCGGGCCTTTTATCTTGTGTAGAGGAAGGGGTAGGTGAAAAGACTCTTCTGCCTAACTGTAACTTCCTTGAAATATTTTTCTAACTTACACTGCAATGATGCCTGTTGAACCTTAAAAGATAAGAACTTTGACATATCTGTCTTCTATTTCAAAGCCACCTAGACAGTGACAAGGTTCTTAAAGTAGTTGTAAATGAAGCATGTAGGTGGGGAAAAATATCACAAGGCATCATATACTACTAATATTATTGAGGGACTCTAAACCTCTAAAATTCTCTTAAATAAATATCAAGTTCTATGTGTAACATAAACAATCTGATTGTTTGAGTTTCTTCCTTTCTTCCTATAGTACGTGCACAATGACCCTTTATTTATGGTTAAAGTTGTAGACATCTTTTTTTTTTTTTTTTTACCCTCCACAAAGAAAGAGAACTCAGTAGGTTTTGCACATTTGGACTTAAAAAAGAAAAGCAAACAAAACAGCCAGTTCTACCCACCACCAGTCCCTCCCATAAGGAAATTGCACAAGCCTCTTAGATAGCCTCATCCACCAGAGGGCAGACAGCAGAAGCAAGAAGAACTACAATCCTGCAGTCTGTGGAACAAAAACCACATTCACAGAAAGATAGACAAGATGAAAAGGCAGAAGGCTATGTGCCAGATGAAGGAACAAGATAAAACCCCAGAAGAACAACTAAATGAAGTGGAGATAAGCAACCTTCCAGAAAGAATTCAGAATAACAATAGTGAAGATGATCTAGGACCTCGGAAAAACAATGGAGGCAAAGATCGACAATATGCAAGAAATGTTTAACAAAGACCTAGAGGAATTAAAGAACAAACAAACACAGGTGAACAATGCAATAACTGAAATAAAAAATACATTAGAAGGAATCAACAGCAGAATAACTGAGGCAGAAGAACAGATAAGAGACCTGCAAGACAGAATGATGGAATTCACTGCTGTGGAACAGAATAAAGAAAAAAGAATGAAAAGAAATGAAGACAGCCTAAGAGACCTCTGGGACAACATTAAACACAACAACATTCACATTATAGGGGTCCCAGAAGGAGAAGAGAGAGAGAAAGGACCTGAGAAAATATTTGAAGAGATTATAATCGAAAACTTCCCTAACATGGGAAAGGAAAGAGCCACCCAAGTCCAGGAAGCGCAGAGAGTCCCATACAGGATAAACCCAAGGAGAAACATGCCAAGACACATAGTAATCAAATTGGCAAAAATTAAAGACAAAGAAAAATTACTGAAAGCAGCAAGGGAAAAAGGACAAATAACATACAAGGGAACTCCCATAAGGTTAACAGCTGATTTCTCAGCAGAAACTCTACAAGCCAGAAGGGAGTGGCATGACATATTTAAAGTAATGAAAGGGAAGAACCTACAACCAAGATTACTGTACCCGGCAAGGATCTCATTCAGATTCGATAGAGAAATCAAAAGCTTTACAGACAAGCAACAGCTAAGAGAATTCAGCACCACCAAACCAGCTCTACAACAAATGCTAAAGGAACTTCTCTAAGTGGGAAACACAGGAGAAGAAAAGGACCTACAAAAACAAACCCAAAAGAATTAAGAAAATGGTAATAGGAACATACGTATTGATACTTACCTTAAACGTGAATGGATTAAATGCTCCAACCAAAAGACACAGGTTCGCTGAATGGATACAAAAACAAGACCCATCTATATGCTGTCTACAAGAGACCCACTTCAGACCTAGGGACACATACAGACTGAAAGTGAGGGGATGGAAAAAGATATTCCAGGCAAATGGAAATCAAAAGAAAGCTGGAGTAGCAATCCTCATATCAGATAAAATAGACTTTAAAATAAAGAATGTTACAAGAGACAAGGAAGGACACTACATAATGATCAAGGGATCAATCCAAGAAGAAGATATAACAGTTATAAATATGTATGCACCCAACATAGGAGCACCTCAATACATAAGGCAACTGCTAACAGCTCTAAAAGAGGACATCAACAGTAACACAATAATAGTGGGGGACTTTAACACCTCACTTACACCAATGGACAGATCATCCAAAAGGAAAATTAATAAGGAAACACATGGTTTAAATGACACAATAGACCAGACAGATTTAATTGATATTTATAGGACATTCCATCCAAAAACAGCAGATTACACTTTCTTCTCAAGGGCACATGGAACATTCTCCAGGATAGATTATATCTTGGGTCACAAATCAAGTCTCAGTAAATTTAAGAAAATTGACATCATATCAAACAACTTTTCTGACCACAACGCTATGAGATTAGAAATCAATTACAGGAAAAAAAAAACGTAAAAAACACAAACACATGGAGGCTAAACAATATGTTACTAAATAACCAAGAAATCACTGAAGAAATCAAAGAGGAAATCAAAAAATACCTAGAAACAAATCACAATGAAAACATGATGACCCAAAACCTATGGGATGCAGCAAAAGCAGCTCTAAAAGGGAAGTTTATAGCAATTCAGTCCTACCTTAAGAAACAAGAAACATCTCAAATAAAAAACATAACTTTACACCTAAAGCAATTAGAGAAAGAATAACAAAACCCCCCCAAAATTATCAGAAGGAAAGAAATCATAAAGATCAGAGCAGAAATAAATGCAATAGAAACAAAGAAAACAATTGCAAAGACCAATAAAACTAAAGGCTGGTTCTTTGAGAAGATACACAAAATTGATAAACCATTAGCCAGACCCATCAAGAAAAAGAGGGAGAGGACTCAAATCAATAAAATTAGAATGAAAAAGGAGAAGTTACAATGGACACTGCAGAAACACAAAGCATCCTAAGAGACTACTATAAGCAACTCTATGCCAATAAAATGGACAACCTAGAAGAAATGGACAAATTCTTAGAAAGGTATAACCTTCCAAGACTGAACCAGGAAGAAATAGAAAATATGAACAGACCAATCACAAGGAATGAAATTGAAACTGTGATGAAAAATCTTGCAACAAACAGAAGTCCAGGACCAGAGGGCTTCACAGGTGAATTATCAAACATTTAGAGAAGAGTTAACACCCATCCTTTTCAAACTCTTCCAAAAATTGCAGAGGCAGGAACACTCCTAAACTCATTCTATGAGGCCACCATCACCCTGATACCAATACCAGAAAAAGATACTACAAAAAAAGAAAATTACAGACCAATATCGTTCATGAATATAGATACACAAATACTCAACAAAATACTAGCAAACAGAACTCAACAACACATTAAAAGGATCATACACCATGATCAAGTGGGATTTATCCCAGGGATGCAAGGATTCTTCAATATATGCAAATCAATCAATGTGATACACCATATTAACCAACTGAAGAATAAAAAACATATGATCATCTCAATAGATGCAGAAAAAGCTTCTGACAAAATTCAACACCCATTTATGATAAAAACTCTCCAGAATGTGGGCATAGAGGGCACCTACCTCAACATAATAAAGTCCACATATGACACACCCACAGCAAACATCAGTCTCAATGGTGAAAAACTGAAAGCATTTCCTCTAAGATCAGGAACAAGACAAGGATGTCCACTCTCACCACTCTTATTCAACATAGCTTTGGAACATAGACATGGCATTCAGAGGAGAAAAAGAAATAAAAGGAATACAACAAACAAACAAAACCAACAAAAAACCAGCATGGCTTAGTAGAAGCAAGGACACTACAGGGCCATGTGAGGACCTAAAAAACTCAACTGTAGACCCACAGAGGACTAAAGAATCATCAGTAAGAAAAAGAGATCTCCTGTCCTGTGGACTAAATATGATGAAAAACCTGCAAGCTAATGAAAATCAATACATGTTCATCTCTGTGTAGAAAAACCCAATATCATCCGAGCTCCTTTAACTTACCACCTAACAAAATGTATTGCAAGGTGTACATTAATAGAGGTGAGATGTGCTAAGGAACATGACTGTAAGGAACTCAGGAATTTCCCAAATGCTCAATCACAGAACTTGACTCTAGCTGGTCATGGAATGTGGAGTATGTTCTCATAAGTGGAAAGTGACCAAACTATTTGAGAGAAGGCATGTACCAAGTCATACTCTCTATCTATCTTCTAAACTGATACCTGCCTTTGGTTGGTCTACAATATCTTTCCCAGGCTCGGGGAATTCATTAAAATCGTTTAAAAAAACTAAATGGAAAGATACTGTTCATGAAAAAGAAATCAGACAATTGGATATCATGGGGCACACCCACATGAGAGTTTTGCAAAGATGAATCAGACAGACAGAAGAAAGTTAGAGAATAAAATATCCCTAGTTATATTTGGCTTACCCCAAGACAGAGAGAAGTACTATGGAATTTGCAGTATTAATTGGATTCTTTCAAAATACTTAACATTAATGTTCATTTTGTATTCTACTAGAAGGTTCTAAAAATAGGCAGTCCTTCCTGGGAGCAGGAACTTAACAAGTAATAGGTATTTGTTATTTTTTTCCTTTTTAAATTTTTTATTTAACAAATATGTATCAAGAGGCTGTTGTGCGCAATATACTGAAGATACAGTAACTTTTTTAATAAGTCATGACACTAAGGGGTTTCTAAACTACAAAAAAAATTCATGCATGTATTTTTAAATCAGAAAATGAATAACTGAAAAGGAGGAAACACACACACCTGGGGTCTGTCAACTTAGCTAGGCAGGAAACGTGTTTCCTAGCATTCTTTTCTCTGTCTGATTCCAGGTGAGGGCTGGACACAAGAGAATACTTGTGAGTTTGGAACAGCAGAAGCAAAGCAGCGGCAGTTCTGTTCTGAAGGTGAGTGCAGGGCTAGTGCCCTCCCTCATATACACACCAGAGAGTGTCCTCACCTTTTCACAGCAGCTGGGTTCTTAGTGCCTTGGCTTCTCACTAGACCTCCTCCTCCCACTTCTCCAAGTCCTGGACCAGGTGAGTGTATAACTCTACAGTGACAGAAGCCAGCTCCTTCCACAGGTCAACTGCAACTTCAAGGTCAGTGAGAAACAGATGGGGGTTCCTATTTGACTTCTGTGAATTCCAGTTTGCTTGAACACCCTCCAAATGGAATTTTGGAAGTAAAGGGGGGCCAATGCAACAAGGACTGTTGGAATTGGCTGGTTAGCACTAAAATGCATCGATGTCAGAAAATGAAAGCTAAAAACTAATTGAAAACCATGAAGGCTAGAGGGCCTGCTGCATAGCCTATAAAGAGGCTCCTACCATGGAAGAGCAGAAAAAGCTAAAGACAGAATGAGAATTTAGTATCTGGAGTTACAGATGTGCAAAAATGACTGAATGCTAAACTGAGGCAGGTGTGTTACCCAAGGCCTGGTCTGAGAAATTGGGGATCTTGACATATTGGATGGGCACATCTGGGTGGCTGCCTCTGAAGTTTTTGACTCCCCAGCTCCTCTAAACCTTCAGAGCCTGCAGAGGTTGCCTACACCTTCTATTTTAAGAGTTCTAATTACATCTTAGACACTATTTAGTGATGAAATCAGATTTTTTAAATTTTACAAAAATGAAGAATGTAAAATGATATCTTACTGTGATGTTACTTTGCCTTTACTTTTACCTTATTAGCAGTGAATTGCATCTCCATAGCTTTTGCCTATATTGTTTAGTTGCTTCTCATACAGAAATGAGGGGTTCTTAATGCTCTGGATAATTATTTGCAGGTTAAACCTTGCAAATATCTTCTCCCAGAGTGTGGCTTGTCTCTTCACTTTTTTTTTTTTTTTTTTTTTTTGGGTACACGGGCCTCTCACTGTTGTGGCCTCTCCCGTTGCGGAGCACAGGCTCCAGACGCGCAGGCTCAGCAGCCATAGCTCACGGGCCCAGCCGCTCCGCGGCATGTGGGATCTTCCCAGACCGGGGCACGAACCCGTGTCCCCTGCATTGGCAGGCGGACCCTCAACCACTGCGCCACCAGGGAAGCCCGTCTCTTCACTTTTTAATGGTCTCAGTTGCAGAAAAGAAATTTTAACTGTAATTGAATTTATTAATCTTACTGTTTTTGACTTGTGGGTTTTGAGTTATTTCAGAAATCTCTCCCTAATTTGAGACCATAAAGACGTGCTCCTCTTTTTTTTCCTAAGGGTTTTAAATTTTGCTTTTCATATTTATGTCTTTAATCTACTTGAAATTCATTTTTCTGTGTGGTGTGCAGTAGGGAACTTTATTTTTCTCATGTAGATAACTTAATTGTCTCAGCATAATTTGTTATATAGTTTATTCCTCCCTCTGACCTAAAATTCAACCTCTTTTATATATCTAATTTTTATATGTGTGTGTGTATATTTCAGCGCTCTTTATTCAGATCCATTAGTCATTTGCCAGTTGAGACTATACTCCAGTGTCTTAATTACTACAAATTTGGTACCTGATGACTCAAGTCCACTTATTCTTTTTCAGAATTGTTTTGGCTATTCTCAGCCTTTTGTCCTTTCACAGAAATTTTAGAATCAGCTTATTGACTTCCATAAAAACCCTACTGATTTTTTTTCTTTCTTTACTCACATTCTCTTAAATGTATTTGATTAGATTTCCAACAGTACGAGCCAATATTTGATTGTCCACTTAGTACTCCCTCCTCCAATCACTGAGTCTCAAGTTGGTTGTAATAACATTTTTGTTTCTTACTCTATAGATCAGGCTGCTGAAGTGACTAGAAAAACAGCAAAATAGAAAAGCTAAAATTATCTAGTGGATTAGCAGCAAGTAGTTTGTCAAAACAAGATCCATAAACTGAAGAAGACATTTAGAGAACTTTTGGCTTTCAGACCCCCTTCAGGCATAAGTAAGATAGAGCCAATTGATTGCCACAGAGTTAGAAGCTTATCCCATTAGTGCAACCCCCCTCAAGGTTTCCTAGCCCCAATAATACTGTGCCACCTTCTAAAGGACCCACGGGCAGCCAATTAGTTTCTCTAAGATGGGAATCCAATGCTCTCTGCATACTGGACACTCTTACCCAACTGGGAAATCTTTAGTTTTGCCCCAAACTCTGCCAGAGGAGAAAGTCTTCTCCAGGGCTGCTGGCCTTGTGACTTAGCCTTCCCCCATACCCACAAACAGAGAATAAGACAGAGCAAGAATAAAGCCTCTCACATGTTCTCTCTTTCTAAGAACTCATAGGTGTCCCCCTGCAAAAATTCCAAACCTACAGTTGACTGTAATTGTTGAGTCATGTCAGCAAGGAGTTAAGAGGAAAAGAGGAGTCAATAATCTTGCCAATCACTTACTTTTTACTTATTTTCCCAGCTCTAATGTCATAACAATTTTCCATAAGTTCTGGTACACCACAGTTTCTATCTGGGTATTTATTTTATTGATTTGGTCTTAACTATATTTTGTATTTTTAAAACACTTCATACAGAACATGTGTGAAAGAGTAGCACAAGGTGCCTTCTTCATACACCCTTTTTTTTGTTTTCCAACTGTTAATATTGGCCATGTTTTTGTTTTGTAGATAGCTATGGAGAGAGAGATGAGCAGACAAACTGATACATATTTTTGTTGTTGCCACTGACCTTTTTGAAAGTAAGTTTTAGCCATAATGACATTTCACTACTCAAAACTTCAATGTGCATCTCCTAAGAATCAGGACATTCTCCTAAATAACTACAATATCTATACCATACCCAGAAAATATGTTTTATACAAGATATTATCTTATAGTTGTTAAATTTACTAATTATACAGTCTATTATAACTATTTTAATTTTGATCCAGGATCCAGTTTTGGTAGCTTAGATATGTATTCAAAATTATTCACTCTCCTCTCTCTTGCATTTGGCTCTAGCCATGTGACTCCTGGCAACCAGTGAATTATTAGAAGACTTGAAGTAAGCAGGGCCTTGAAATCTGCTTGCCTATGTGCTTCTGTCATCGTCATGAAAGGAGCTTCCCTGGCACAGCAACGGTACCTTCAACTAGTGGTCTGAAATAAGCACAAATGGAGCAAAGCTACCCAGCTAGCTGAGCCGGAAACCCATGAGCAAACAATATCCAGAAACCCATGAGCAACATCCATGCATATCATTGGATGCCACTGAGATTTTGTACTTGGTTGTTATGCCATGAAAGTGATATACGTCAATTAAAGATCCACATATATTTAAATACCATTTCTTTTTGGTGGCCTTTAATCTAGAATAGTTCTCCCTATCCCCTTACCTCCATACACACACTCCCCGCCTCTTTTTTTTTCTTTTCTTTCAGTCACTGATATTTTTTGAAGAGTGCATGCCAGTTGTCATGTAGGACAGTCCATAATCTGGAAATGTGTGACTGTTTCTTCATGAGTAGATTCAGGTTCAATGTTTTTCACAAGAATACTGCATTAGTGAGGTGAATTTCCCATGGTATTACACATTATCACATAATAAGTCTCCTAATATCAGTTTGTTCAATTTCTAATAATGCTGAGTTTGGTCACTTGGTTTTGGAAATGTTTGCCTTATTTCTCCATTTGAGTGGTACTCCTTTCCCTTTGTATTTAATAAATAATCCATAGGGTGACACTTTGAAACTTTGTGATTATACTGTCCCCAAGAAGCTTTTTAAAAAAATGCCTTTAGCAACCATTAATTCCTGAACCGATTTTTACTTTCATTGGTTATTTTAAAATGGTGATTTTTAAAATTCTATAATTATTTCTATAATCTTTAACTGACATTCTTTTGTAAAGAATGTTCCCACCATTAATGCTGTATTATTTTAACAATGGACTCACAGATTAAGTTGTGTCAATGGGCAATTAAACACCGATACATTATTGGGGTGCTCATAATGTCCAAAATTTGACCAGTTGAAGTTCTGTTAACCTTCAGCATCTTATTTTATCAGTTTCCTGTAGGTGAACATGGACAACGTGTCTAAATTTACCTATTAAAAATAGTGTTGTAACAACTTCATGTATAGTACACTCATAGAAGCAGAGTTGCAAAGTCTAATGATAAATAAAAATGTAGTTTTGCTAGATATTCCCCAATTGTCCTCATTGGGGGTTGTGTCAATCAAAGTCCAATGAGGACACAGAAACCCCACAGGAATTTGAACATAGAAAGCTTAATGTAAAGAATTATTAACTAATAATAGATGATTGGCTACTAAGGGGTAAAGAAAACTCGAAAGAATATAGGAATATAAGATACAGGGATAATTACTGTGCTGAAGCTGAATAACAGTACCAAAGGAAGAACAAATTTGAGACAGGCTCCCACCCCCATGAAAAAGCTGAGATTTAGATCTCACTGGGGAGGAAATCGTTATATCCTTGGATAGCAGAGAAGTTTGCTGAGGCTCTTCAGGCCAGAGTTGGCAAACAGGAAACCACCCACCGTTGTGCAGAGGAAACTTGGTTGGGAGCTGTCTATAGAGGTGGCAAGGGGGGCAGGTACTAGTTGTTGAACCAGCTGTGGAGCTGAAAGGGATATCTGCTAGGAGGCCAGTGGGAATTATCTTCCTGGAGGGATGTTAAAATTTGGGGGAAACAAGCCAGGTTACCTGTGGAACTCATCTGAAACCTGCCTGTGGGGATGCTACCAAAACTCGAAACTCGGTGGAGGTGGGCTCCACTGAGTATCCCACATTCCAGCCAAGCAGCACAGAAGCAAGAAGAAAGGAAAGCACAACGGAAACATGTAGAGAACGTCCTATCCCTCCAGTGCCCTCCCTCTACTTGGCAAGCTTAACATAATGCCAGTGGGCAAAGGAGAAATATTCACCAGCTCCAGTTCCAGTATCAAAAGTAGGGCAATGAAGGGGGATTTGGAGATGAGAGGTAATAAACTGCTAACTGCCAAAGGGGCTGAAACATTTTACACTCCACCAGCCTTTTGCATAATGTATGATGATGCATTTTTCCTCAAAGTTCTACCAACCAGAGACAATCTTTTGGATTTTTGTGAATATTATTGGTGAGAAATGGTACTATAGTATATTCTTTAATTTTAATGTATTTTATGAGTAAAGTGGAACATCTTATATATATTTAAGGACCATTTTATATCTTTTTTCTATAAAATGTCTGTTCATGTCTTTTGTCTATTTTTCTGTCAAGTTTTCATTTGAGTTTTATTTTTCATTGATTTTTAAAAGCTCTGTATATAATTAGAGAGATTGCCCTTGATCTGTGATCTATGTTATAAATATTTTCTCCAAATCTGTCATTTGTCTTTCACGTTATCTGTCGTGTGTTTGTTTTTTAGGTTTTGTGGCCGTTATTTATTCAACTTATTAATCTTTTCTTTAATTGAATCTTGATTTTGAGTCCTTATACATAGAAATTCATCCATGGTTTTTTCTAGTACTTGGGCAGTTTCATTTTTTAACTGAGATATAATTGACATATAACGTATTAGTTTCAGGTGTACAACATAATGATTCTATATTTATATATATTGCAAAACTATCTCCACAATAAGTCTAGTTAACATCCATTAGCACACATGATTACGTTTTTTTTCTTATGATAAGAACATTTAAGATCTTAATTTCTTTTTTTTATATTTCTAAATCACTAGGATTTTATTTAGTATGATGTGAGGTCTCTTTTCCCAAGGGACTATTTAGTTTCTATTTCAGTAATTTCTCCAATGATTTGAGATAATGCCCTTACCAACTATTAAATTTTCAATAAAAGCTAGAAAACCGAATAAAAGAAATGAGAGGGTTTAGCTTACGAAATGTTAAAATAAAACATATTCAAAGCTTTTATAATTAAAGTAGTGTAGCATTGGTACAGACATAGAGCAACAGAACAATGAAAGAGAATTTGAAGTCAAATGATAATAGAGGTAGGGAAAAAGCCACATCCAGTTCCGAGTTTCAACCTTATAGAGGTAATCATGAAGTAATGAAATTTGTTGAAACTGCTGCACAACAAAATACTCTAAGACTTCCTGATTTAAAATAGCCACCATTTTATTGTGTCTCATGACTTTGTGGGTCAGGAATTCAGGCATGCTTTAGCTGGGCCATACCTATGGTCCACACGGCATTCACAGAACAGTATTCAGCTGGCAAATGAACTTATACGTAAGACCCCGAGGCTTCGTTCACCCACGTTGATAGGGATGGCTGAGATGCTGCACTCAGCCGGGGTGTCATCCAGAGCACCTACATGTGGCCTCAGTCAGAAGCACTTCATGGCAGTAGGCATCTTAGACAGCAGCTCAAGGCTTTAAGCGAGAGTGCTCTAAGAGTCCAAGAAGGAAGCTGTAAGGCTTCATCTGAACTAGCCTCAGAATTTACCTCAGAATTTGTGTCTCTTCTACCACATTCTGTCAGTTACCAGCAAGTCAAAGGTCCAACACAGATTCAAGAGGAGTATATGAGCACTAGGAGGTGTGGTTCACTAGGACAGGAGTATATCTTTGGAAACTGGCTACTACAAAAATGAAAAAAGTCATAGGAACTATATTGCAGAAGAAAGGTTTGAAAATGCCTATATTGTTAACGGGCAAGGTGAAGATACCATGTGGAAGCATAGCAAACCTACTCAGCAAAGAAAGGTGTAAAAGAAAGTCATAGGAAACTATATAGTTTAGGAAAATAAAAGAGTCAGGAAGAAGGACAGTCCACATTGTCACAGGCTGAAGAGGAAAGATGAAGGATGGGGACTTTGAAGAGACAGTTGGGTCTGTTAATGAAGAAGTCATTGGTAGCTTTTAAGAGAGGTTTTTAGGGGCTTCCCTGGTGGCACAGTGGTTGAGAGTCTGCCTGCCGATGCAGGGGACACAGATTCGAGCCCTGGGCTGGGAGGATCCCATATGCTGCGGAGCAACTGGGCCCGTGAGCCACAACTACTGAGCCTGCACGTCTGGAGCCTGTGCTCCGCAACAAGAGAGGCTGCGACAATGAGAGGCCCGCGCACCGCGATGAAGAGTGGCCCCCGTTCGCCACAAGTGGAGAAAGCCCTCGCACAGAAATGAAGACCTAACACAGCCAAAAATAAATAAATAAATTTAAAATATATATATATGTTTTTTTAAAAAAAGAGGTTTTTGTGTAAAGTGATGATTAATAATTGTGAAGGTAGATGATAAAAAGTTGTGAGTAGATGATGAAAAGCAACTAGTGAAGAGAAATAGGTCTATTTTTTTTTTATAGAAAATAGGTCTATTTTCTTATGCATGAGAAATTAGATGGTTAAGTTTCAAGGGCTGCTTCAATAAATCCCAATTGAACTAACCGGTATTAGCATGTGAAAGCGACCAAGACGCACTGCACTGCAAAAACACAATGCAAAATGAATACAAATGATTTGGCTCCAGATCTGATCAAATAAAGTAGAGGGTTGAATTAACTAGTGAACAAAATTAAGTGGAAATGGCAGTATTTCACAGCTAGTTAGCTGTGGCTATGAAATATAGTACTGAAAAATTCAGACACCCATTCTAAACCTTTTATTTTTCCCCCCCAGAAGTATCTCTAAAATTACATCTCTGTATGTACTAATCAGACTTGAACTCATTATACAAGTGATCTGGTGTTTGAGGTCATATTTATTTATCTAGTCTTTTATAAGACATTCAAAGCAACCAAAAACAACAATAAATATCTACTGAATAGCTACTGCATTCTATATCAACCATAATATCAATTGATTTTTTTTCATTTCATTTAAGTCAGGTGGGAGGAGAGGAGAGAGGAGGAAAGAAGAGAAGAAATAGATGAAAATCTTCACAAGATTTCTAAACTTTTGACATGTCTGTAATATTCATGTTGACATAAGAAGCACAGTGTAACACAACAGGAAGAACTTTGAAGTCAGCTCAGACATTCTTGAGTTTCAATTCCAGTTCAGTCACTTACTGGCTGGGCTACTAAGCCTTATTCTGCTCATCTTTAAAAAGACATTGTAGAAGCCTACCTCAAAAAGTAATTTTATGAAATATAACTGAACTCTTCAGCCTGCTATTGGAATATAACAGAGGCTTCCCACCCCCCTCCTTTGGCTGTGCTGCACAGCTTGTGGGATCTCAGTTCCCCCACCAGGGATTGAACCCGGGCCTTCGGTAGTGAAAGTGTCGAGTCCTAACCACTGGACCACCAGGGAATTCCCAAGAGAGGCTTATTTTTATTCTCATTATTTCAGAGTTATAATGACTGTTTCCTGGGATGCTAGTGTCTCTACTGGTGGACAAATTTTTCCCCACATCCTAATGCCATTCTTCCAGCTTATTAATTGAAACTATATTTGATAAGGGTGACTACAAATAAAGAGAAAGGAACCTTTAAATGGAATTTGTAATGATTGAAGTCTGATGCATAAGAATAATTCTTCACCTGGGGAGACCCCCAAATAATAATCATTATTTTATTAAGCTCAAAGCATTTGCCAAGCTTTGGGAATGATACTGTAACAAACACTGTAGGAGAAAGAAAATGCTAAGAGGCTCTTAATACCGCATGGATGGAAAACACCTGGCTCTCATGGAACAAGGCTTACATCACATAAAGGCAGCTTCTGAGGTAGTTAAAAAAATCTTTTTGAGTCTTCTTTAGGGACAAAGGGCAGTAAATACAGAAAGTTTTCTTAAAATGCCAAGTCTTCCCAACCTCGGGCTTCCCTGGTGGCGCAGTGGTTGAGAGTCCACCTGCCGATGCAGGGGACACGGGTTCGTGCCCTGGTCCAGGAAGATTCCACATGCCGCGGAGTGGCTGGGCCCGTGAGCCATGGCCGCTGAGCCTGCGCGTCCAGAGCCTGTGCTCCGCAACGGGAGAGGCCGCAACAGTGAGAGGCCCGCGTACCGCCAAAAAAAAAAAAAAAAAAAAAGCCAAGTCTTCCCAACCTCTTATAAGTAATGGAGATTGAAGGGTTTGCTTTCTCTCCTATACTCAGTGCAGAACTTATTTATCTTTGGCTGAAAGGCCAGTGTATGGTGCTACCTTAGGCTGTTCCACTGCAGTGACGTCAATGAAATAACCTTCTGCAATTAATATTATTTATCATCAATGCTAAGTGTGCAAATCAACTAGGAAAGAAGACAAGTCAGAGTCTTAACATCTTGCAGTAGTAGCAATACAGGCATAGGCAACTTTAAATAGATTAATTTTTCCTTGCAGTGCCTTTCAAATATTTCAACAGTGTCAATGCCAGGCTGAAAATCTTGAGACATTATAGCTCTGTGATTGCTGTGTGGTCTTGTATAATTTCATCTGGTTCCTGTATTGCGATGAATGGCCTAAAGTTGAAGATCAGCACTTCTGTAGATATCAGCCTTCAACTGCCTGATGACATTCTGTCCTTGAAAGATTTTTAGTTTCTACTCAGCCCAAACCTCCCTCCAGGAAATTGGAGGAGGAAACAGCAACAAAGCGGTGTTCTTGATGGTTCTTGCTTTCACACTCTCCACACTTCTCTTGACAATATCCAATACTTCACTTTTATTATCCAACATTTCAGAAAGACCTAGCTGCTTCTGGCTCTTGCTTCATTCTTGATAGGCATTTCCTGGAGGTAGCTGGAGACAGCTAATCTACATGCAAATTGGCCTTTAGCAGTCAGTCTGACTGAGATTCACAGAGGTGAAGTTTAAGGCTGGAGTGGACCCATGGGACTCCCAGAGTGGGATCTATTAGCAAGAGTATAGTAATTCAAGTCACATTTCCTGCTAAGCAATTAAAGATTTCTCTGAGGGGTTCATTAAACATTGGGTTGGCCAAAAAGTCCATTTGGGTTTTTCCATAAGATGTTATGGAAAAACCCAAACGGACTTTTTGGTCAACCCATATAAATTCATGCAGAAATGGATTAAGATGGTGGAGTCATCTATGCAAAAATACTCTACCTGTATGACACTTTTGTGGAAAATTATTGCCATAATTTAATTAGTATAACAACAATAAACAATATAACCTTTCAACACTTCAAATAAGCAGTCAGTTGAGTGAACAAAAATAAAAGCAGAAAAATAAAACCAATAACTAACCTTGGAAACAGTTACTCTGAATCATGCATGTCTAATACCCAATTCTTTGAAGAAATTTTCTTCACTGTTTTCTCTTTGGCATTAATGTCCTACAACACAATCTTCCAAAAGGATGCCAAAGGAGTTTGTGGGACTCTCTTATTTTAGAGACGGCTCCTAAAAGCCTGAGGCAGTTATTCAGAAGTTTTTACCCCCAATCTTTTTGGCGTTACAACTTCCTAGTTTTTATTTGATGTCAATTCACTTTCACCTGTGTGAAAACCAGACACACCCTTAAGCATCCCAGGATAAGTTACTCATTCCAGAAGAGGTATCCCAACATTCTTATTATCAGACTCCTGATATTGCTATTTGTAACCCTCAATGAGTCTATTGAAAAATTCTCCCTGATCACCTGGAAATATGAGTTTGAGTCTCAGAAAATGAACGTGACAATGGGATACTGAAAAATGTGAACCTGAAAATCCAGTCTTCACTTAACCCCTAAATTCCTGAGTCATTTAACCTCCATTGGGCTCAGTTTCCTCATCTATAAAATGAGAAAAACTAGACTTAGGGAATCTTTACACCCCCTTTCAGCCCTGATATTCTTTGATTTTATAATCCTATGACTCTTGCATTCCACCATTTCTTCAACCAGCCCCACTGCAGTCCCCTACCAATGCAGAGCTAGACAAAATTTAATATTTACACTACAGTAAGATAAATGTCGGGAGAGGCTCTCCTATGGGATCCAGATTCATGTTCTCTGCTCTGTAATGCTGTCCCTTCCACATACAACCCTCTCAATCTCCTGACTAGTCTAAATTTTCAGCACCTATTGACTTCTTCCCTCTTGATGACCTCTGACTGGCAGATTTCCTAGCTTTTCTTTAACAACATAAACCATGCCTTCCTTGACCCTTACATGGAGGTCTTGACTGTTAAATATTCAATGTCTATCAAACGCCTGCTGCCTTTTGCTGGACACACGTGTACCAGTCCCACTATACTGCTGTCAACTTTGGCTCCGTACTAAGAGGCTAGTGATGAGCAATTGAGCAGTTTGTTTCTCAGTTATTTTTCAAGTACTTAATGAATTCCTTCTATATACAAAGTATTGTGAAATATCCTAGAGAAATAATATCTAGAGAAGGCAAAAGTCACTACACTCAAAATAACTTTGAGTGTTAAAATACAGAGAGGACCGTGAAAAATGCAATGTACAAAGAGAACAAAGGGCATAGGCTGAGTACAGGAAGTGATGTTAACAGGACAGGAGGTGCCATCATGTAAATTCCTCATAAATGTTAAAGCTGTTGGAGTTTCTTTCTAAATAGGAAGCACTGGTTTATCTTTATTTTATTTTACTTTGTTTTGGTTTTTTCCTCCGTTCTATTTTTCAGTTATTTGAATAGGTGTTATATGCACATGATATGAAATTCAAATTTTACAGCAGATATACTGTGAAAAACAGTCTCTCTCCCATTCTCTTGGTTCCCTTCCACAGATGCAACCACAATTTCTTAGAAAAACAGCTTTAAAGTTTAGTTCCAGTTTTATAATGAATGCTAAATCATCCTCCTGATTCCAAGGGTCAGTGTTGCATAATCAACTGAAGATGTTAGCTGATTCTTAAGTCTACAATTTTTGAGTCTGAAAAGAGCTCCTGTTTTTCCAGCTCCATGAGTGCATGTACATTTTGCATGATTATATACTTGAGCAAACTATTTATCGGCCAGTAGAATTCTCCTGCTGTCTCCACTAGCCATGTACTGACCTACACCATCGGTATCTGAAGTTACATTTACTATGTCACCACAAATTTAATTTTAGCCTAACATTTAACTTTTGCAAGATCCAAATCAATGCAACTGGTTGGATAAAGGAGCATTTATCTGTGTTTATCATGGGACAAGTATAAATCTCAACAAAATTAAGATTTATTCATGCCTGCTAATCTAATCCATTCTGCTCTAGCTGTTCCAAAAGCAGTGAATCAAAATTGATATCCTTTCTGGCCCAGAAACGTATGACAAATGAAGACCTGTGCTGTCAAATATTGTTTTCTTAACATTTATGGATCACCAGTTGAGAGGCAATGGGGAGGGTGTTGGCAAAAATTAATACTAAAACCAGCATACAAAATGAAAACCTGAGTTTTTGAAGCCAATTCTGCTTAGTTTCTATATATAATTGTTATTCATTATTGTCCTTTTTTAAAAAAAAGACCTAAAACAGTTCTCAAGTACGTCTTAGCAATTTCTAAACACGTCACTAACTAGTTTGACACATCTTGCAGTAAGTTAGAAAAAGTAGGATACTAACACTAGTGAAATGCCAAAGTCCAGAGGTCTAAGAAAAATAAAAGGATCTATATGAAATATTTGCATCAAAAATTTTTTGATTTTTAAATTAATTTAGTCTGGCAGTTATAAGAAGTCTTTTACAGTTACTCACTGAATTTTATGTAAGATGAATATTGGCATATTACACTTGCTATGTTTTATTTGGGGTTTTTAAAACTGGGAATTATTAGTATTAGCTTTTGCAAATTATTCTCCTAAATGAGGGCATTTCTACTAAACCAAATGATTTGTGGATATAGAAAGAGAAGTTTGTGACTTACTTGACCAACCATGGTTTGTGGGAACAACAAGGGAGATGACTGCATAGTTAAGGGCCTATTTTGAATACCTCTGGGCCTGTTTTAAATCCCACAGCACACTGGTGCAGGCCTGTAAGAGCTGCACATTTATGGCCGATTCAGCATTATCTCTGAAAGATATCATCTAGGAGTATCCAAGTCCCCAGCCAACTGCTTCCTTCAGTGGCATGGCGAGGGCAGACACCAGATTTCCAAGAATTAAGATAACCATTGGGAGAAAATTTTGAGTTGAAGATATTCACTTTACAGATTTAGTCAATGAAAAGAAAAGAACACATAAAGTTAGTTGTTCTGTATTATGTGAATATTTCATAATGAGAATGTAGATGTATGTTGTTTGTGTAAAAATATTAAAAATATAGCTGATGGAGTTGGCGACTTACAGAATATTTGAGGGCAGAACAGAATGAGCATCAGAAAAGAAGATAGATATTGAAAGGCTGAAGAGAGGGGAGATTTTTATGGGAATAAGACCCCTAGGAAGTCTCCTCATGCTGGGTCATTAGATCTGAAATGTATGGAGAGCCTGTGATCTGTACGTATCAGTTAGGATTGTTGTTTTGCTGCATGTAACAAAAATCCTACTCCAGTGACTAAGTCTAGTGATTTTTTTCTCCCTTGTATAAGAAAAAGTGTGGACTTGACCGTCTAGGGCTGGTGTCTTGACCACACAACATCAGCCATGCCTCTCTACCTTCCCTCATTTCACTCTGCTGTTTTTCACATGTGGCTTCTACCCTCACACTTGCCACCATAAAAACAAGAAAGAAGAAGGAAGAGGGAGGAGAAATAGCTTCATCAAGGAAGCAGAAGAGCTGGCTGATATTTGCTTAAATCTCACTGTCAGAACTATGTAACACCACTATCTCCCAGGGAGTCTGGGAAGACAAATTGTATGGCTGTGCACATTATTGATCTTCCCTCCAAAACTGAAGTTCTTTTAAAAGGGAAATGAGTATGTATATTGATCAGACAAGTAATATGTGACATATTTCAAATCTCTGTCTACACAACATTGAGATACACATTTTCTCCTTTTCCCCAACTGACATAATCCCAAAGTCTTACATATGCTGGTATATACCCAGTTCAAATCTCAGGTTCTTTTGGTACTGTAATAGGTCTGCATGTCTGACAACCTTGAATGCATAAAAATGTTATCTGCCCTCAACACACCCAGTATGAAAAGTACAAACAAAAACTTACATTCAGAACAGGGATGTAACCGGGAAGCATATCAACTGGGCAACAATTGCATGGACTCACTGCCCTGGTCGTGGGGACCACTCCTTCACTATCTCTGCCCCTAGTATCTCTCTGGTTGGATCCCCTTTGTCCATTGCTCTCATGACCAGCCATCTTGGAGAATCTCCCTTTCATCACCCTGCACGGCCACACCTGATGTGAGCATTTTGGAGGAAGGAAGCACTTCCTGGAGGCTCCAGAGGTTTAGCAGCATACCTCTTCTAGGTACATGTTCGGGTACCTGAGGACTGCCTTCCCAGGATGAACAGTCAGACACCACTGACAACCACAAAGACGTTTTCAAGCCACGGTCTAAGAGCTATGATGTTCCCATCTCTGGGGCAGAGTGACTGGCTCTAGTTCAAGTTCATCCTTTTTGTTTCCTAAGAGCATCCAGAAACACATACTTTTCTACCATGTCTTCTCAAACTACAGTCCTGGTCAGCCCACGGTAAGTTTCCTAAGGAACAACAGGCAGCAGTTTGGTCAAATACTGAAGTGTTGCCAGCTCTGTCCATCCTGCAGTATGACTCCTCAGATAGCTTGTAGCCCTGTCTCCTCCCCTTTTCTACCTCACTCCATAACTTTTTTTTTTGTTTTAACTTTCAAAACCCTAAATACAGGAACCAAATCCTATATGTACTGGAGTTTTTAGGGACTACATGACACAAAATCCCAACTAAATATATTTTTCTTATCTAAAGAAGAAGAATGTATTTTGTGTATTTTTCTTCCAAGTATACTTTTCCTCCACAAAAAATTTTGCTCATGTAACAAGAACTATCTGCAGGTAGACAGTCCAGGTTTGTAGCTCGGGCTTCATAATACAATCAGCGTTCCATGCATTTCTCTGCTTTCCACTCTGCCATCATTATGCGTTTCTCTCTTTTTTTTGCTGCCATCTCGTTGTCACAATGGCTGTTCCATTTCCAGCAAGAGGAAAGATAGAGAAGAAAGGGTTAGGACTTATTGGGAAAGGAAAACCTTTCTCAGAAATTTGCAGCAGATTCTTAATGACATTGCAAAGGTCAGAAGAGTGTCCATTGGTCTGTCTATAAGAAAACTCTGGTAAGGCAAGGTTTTCAGCCAGACACATTGCTGCACCAAACAAAATGTGAGCTCTCTAATGAAGACAGGAGAGAAGGATGGATATTAGATCGACAATTAGTGGCGTCTGCCACACTGTCTGCCCCTCCACAGGAATGGGACATACAAGAAGCACACATCAGCATTTATGGAACTGAGTGGAAGCCCTAAAGAAAATTCCCAAGGCCATGCTTGTAAGGAGGAAGAATGATGAGTGGATAGCTTCAGGCCATTGATAATCCAGTGAGAAAGTAAACATTTATGAAGAAACACTCTTTATAGCTTCAACTGTCTCCATGAATGAGAAAGTAAGGAAGTTTTTGAGTAGACAGACCAGGTAGGAATGTGGAATGCCCAGTGGTGTGAATAAGGAGTAACTCCAAAAGCAGAAGCGACAGCTCGAAGTATAAGAATCTGTCCCCAAGTATCAACGTCTTCCAGGTTTGACCCTTCCCTCCAATAGCAACAGTCTCTTCTCAGAACGAAAAGTTGTCCAGTCATACTTCCTGAAAGATAGTCAGGTCTGGACTGGACTTATCATCCCCGCAAACACTCACTGCTCAGTTTCCCCAACTCTCTTTGGTTATTGTTCCCTTTAAAGACACTATTTTCTGTAACCTGCTCTCCATCCTACTGCTTTACTCAAGCTTTTTCTTGAAGTCACTTCTATTATCCTCCTTTCCTTATATCTCAGCATGGCTCATGCTATGTGGTCATGAAAAAAGTAATGTCGGTCTAATTTGGATAATACTGTGGTCAAAATCAAATGGATGAAAGCATGATATAATAAGTGAGTTGATTAAAAATGTACTGGGTTACACATTCTGATGGCAGGACCCTCATGTTAAAAGTTTGAACTGATAAGGACATCTTGCCTCATTACATCTTGTCATACTATGTTACTAGAGATCTAGTAAGATTTGTAATGCATGATGATTTACAGAGATAGTACTTCCCCTTTAAAAAATCTTTCATGGAAGGTATCTCTCACATATTAGGCAGATGATTTCATCTGGATCTGAACCTCTTTCTTTGTAAAGAGGAAAAAATACATTGCCGTTGTTGCATGTGACTCTTCCTCTTTCCTCCCAATCATAGGCTTTACACTCTAATCATGTTAAAATACTTACTCTTCATAGGCACCATACTGTTTTACAAAACTGGACCTTGGTTAATGCTCTTTCTTCTGCTTTCAAGGTCTTCAATTAGCTTAACCCTCACTAGCAAGTTCATTCTCAGAATTTGTTCTCTACTATAATAAGGAGATTCACATAATTTTATATGGCTCTGACTGTGAGATGAGGAGTCTCTGCAAGCCTAAACTTTTCATATTTTTATTTTCAAACAAGAAGTAACTTTTTTTTTTTTTTTTTTGCGGTACACGGGCCTCTCACTGCTGTGGCCTCTCCCGTTGCAGAGTACAGGCTCCGGACGCGCAGGCCCAGTGGCCATGGCTCACGGGCCCAGCCGCTCTGCGGCATGTGGGATCTTCCCGGACCGGGGCACGAACCCGTGTCCCCTGCATCGGCAGGCGGACTGTCAACCACTGCGTCATCAGGGAAGCCCAAGAAATAACTTTTGCATGAAGTTTTTGCAATTTCCTTACATTGAGAGATAAACGACCATGAGACAATTTTATTACCATACAATTTCCATGGGGGAGCTTTTTGGACATTTACTGTGATCTTACTGTCAGAGCAAAAAAAAAGAAGTATCACTCTTGAGCCTGGGTTCCCAACAACCTGCAGTCTCTGAAGTTGATGAGACAGTGACTATATTTTGAATCAAATTCCATAAATTTTAGTTGTCCTTTTTCAATGTCTTAAATCAATCTTAAGTCAAACAAATTCATCCTTGCCTTCAGCACAATCAATTTTCCTGAAGACACCTTAATCCTCTTCCAGTTTTCAAACATGTTATTTTATGGGAGTTAGAGTGGGGAGAACCCTCTGGGGAACAAAAGACTTCGAAAATACAGCTCCCTTTTTTTCTCTTATAAATCTAAGAAGAACGTTTCATTTTTACAATTATTAATCAATTCATCTGTCAAACAAATGCAGAGAAATCATCATCCTTAAAATTCTAAAGTTTCTTGAGTCTTCTTAAAAAATTTACATGATTCTGCCCATTCACATTCTTTAATTCCAAAGTAAATACCAATGTCTTCAAAAGAAAAACTAATAAGAAGAAATAAAATATTCTCAGTCCTAGTCCATGACTACACTAGGAAAACAAACACACACATTTTAGAAGAGAAAAACTCTCTTAGGTAGGATGTTTTATATTCAAACCATCCACCATTTGCTATTAAGTTCTATCCAAACCAAAACTGTAAACAAAGTAAAGAGGTTTCGTGAGAACTAAATAAGGCAGAATAAAGTGTCTCATCCAGAGCCTCATTCATTAATTCAAAAAATATTTGGGCACTGAATGTAAGTCAAACTGAATTAAGTATTAGGAACACAAGGATATATACGATGCTATCCCATTTCTCAAGGTTCTTACCACTTCCTTCCTCTCTTTCATTCTCTTAGAGAGAAAACTACTTCCTAGAAATAGGACATCAAAACCACTTCCAGAACTCATTATTGTTTCCTGAGTAGACCTTATTAAAGAAAGATCTCCTCGGGATTACTTCACTTTCCAAAAAGACTGGAGAATTTATGACTTCAAGGATAGTTTTAACGGACAAATTTCTTTTGGTGTGTCTTTTATGAAAGTTGTACCCTTTACAGAAAAAGAGTACAAAACATTATAATCATTAACATTTAAGGTGACAGTTTGACAGCTTAAAATAGAGTCTTTTCAAGGACACTTGAAATAAAGCCTTAAGATGACAAGTGAAGACATGACAAAATCTTTACAAGAAAAATTTGCCATCAGTGTTAATCAGCAAAGTCAGTTATTCACAGTGGCACAACAGTGAGCAAAGGCAAACAGTGCATACACATATTAAACTCTTGAGAACTGTCAAAAGCATGGTTTTATAAAATTGACTCTAAACATAACAAATCATTTTATATGAAAGGACTCAGGCTTGGGCACCTAGCTTCCCATGGATATGAGTTCTCTGGGAGCAATCCTGAAGATGTATTACACAACACTTCCCTTGGCACTGCTCATCAAGTTGATCACTAACATTTATTGAGCCTTTATTCCTACTAGCACCTGACGCTGTACGTTACAAACCACATGTGGACAATTGTGCATCCTTTTTTAAAAGTTTGAAATAAGAGGCTAGAGGTGTAAATCAAAGGAGTCTCTATCCTTCTCTATAAAATTTCTTTTAAAAATGAGACTGCATTTATATTATACTTGTGTAATTTGAAATAAATTTTAAAACCACATCCTATTTTCCTGGGGAATCGTATGGTATAGTGGCTTATCTCTCTTTCTCTCCCAGTAGATTTTTGCCACAAATCAGATTTCTCAGAAAACAGACCCCGGGAGAGAGAGATTTGCATGAAGGAGGTTTATGAGAGAGCACTCTTTGAGAACACCTTCTATGAGGGGTGTGGAAAGAATTAAGCAAATGGAAGAGTTTGGCTGTGATTGCAGTTAGAGCACAGTCCTCAACCAATCCTACAAGGAATCTGCAGTTGGGATGGTTGCTCAGGATTTGCCCTCCTAGAGGAAAGTGGCCTTTAAATCCGGGCCTTTAAATCCCAGCATCAACCAGTCAATGGAGTGGGTTATGTCTCTTTAGCTGAGGGCAATTGCCAGGAGGGGCTCATCTAAGAGGTGTCAGTCACCAAGACTTCCAGCAGATAGGGCATGAGCACATGAATGCTCTAATCCTGATGCAGGAGTGGTAGAGAACCTGGACAGTGTCCATGACAAGTATGTAAGTTCCTTGAGGAGAGCAGTTGTGACTTCCACTGCATTTTCTCCCCAGCCTTTTGCATCATTTCTGGCCCAGGACAGAGATTCAGTGAAAGCTTGCTGAATGAATAAAATAACATGTCTCATAACTATAAAGCTCACTTTTGCTTGAGTATAAAGAGAGAGATGAAGAGTGATGAGAAATGAATCTAGAAGAAGTAAGTAGAGTTCTGTTATGGTTAATTTTATGTGTCAACTTGACTGGACCTTGGGATGACCAGATAGCTGGTTAAACATTTCTAGTTATGTCTGGGAGGGTGTTTCAGGAAGAGATTAGCATTTCAATTGGTGGGTTGATGCAGACAGATTGTCCTCCCAATGTTGGTGGTGGGTATCATCTGCTTGGGAACACCAGGTATGCTCAAGAGCTCACCCAGGCCAAGGTCGGACCCCTCCCCAAGAAGCCAACCCAGTGCCTCCTCCCCACTTTCCCCTACTGACCAGTTGATCCAGCTTTCCACACAGATGTTGCTGCCTATTGTGGTGCCTTCTCTCAGGTTAGGAGCTCTCAGCCATCCCTAACCTCTCCCTCGCTGCTCTTCAAATTGCCCCCCAACCCCCAATATGCTCTCTCCCCTCCCCAGAGAAGGAGCCACAGACTCCTAAGATGATGAATGTGCCCTAACCTACCCCCCATGTGCCCAGGCCTTCCGCATCCGCTGACTGACTCAGCCCCACCCCTAGCCCCTCTGGGCTCCTACCCCCATCAGCATCAATAAAACCTCCTGTCTCCAGTGGGGGGAAAAAAATCTGTTGAGGGCCTGAATAGAACAAAAAAGTAGAGGAAGGTTCAATTATTTATCTCTCTGCCTAACTGCAGGAGCTGAAACATGGGTCTGCTCCTGCCCTTGGACTGGGACTTACATCATCGGTGCTCTGGTTCTCAGGCTTTGAGAATCAGACTACAATTTACACCACAGCCTTTCCTGGGTCTCTAGTTTGCATTCAGACCAAAGACTGTGAGACTTCTCAGCCTCCATAATTGCGTAAGCCAATTTCTTATAATAAATCTCATATATATATCGTATTGGTTCCGTCTCTCTGGAGAACACTAATACAGAAACTAGTATTGAGAAGTGGGGTGATGCTGTAACAAACACCCTAAAATATGGAAGTGGCTTAGGAACTGGGTAACAAAGAGAAGATGAAAGAATATAGAGGTACGTGCTAGAAAAAGCTGATATTGCTGTAAAAGGACTGCTAAAGACAAATCTGATGAGAGCTCAGAAAAAAAAGAATTATAGAGAAAGCTTCCATCTTCTTAGAAATATATAAATAATCATGAACAGAATGGTGGTAGAAATATGGACAGGAAGGGCCACTGTGATAAGGCCTCAGATGGAAATAAGGAAGATGTTACTGGACAATGGAGAAAAGGTAATACTTGTTATGAAGTGGCAAAGAACTCTGCTGAATTGTGTTTGTGTTCCACTGTTCCATGGAAGGTACGACTTGCAACTAATGAAACTGGATAATTAGCTGAGATTTCTCAGCAAAGTGTTGAAGAAGCACTTTGGTTCCTTCTGGCTGCTTAGAGTGAAGTGCAAGAAGAGAGACATGAATTAAAGATAGAACTGTTAAGCAAAAAGGAACCAGAATTTAAAGATTTGGAAAATTGTTAGCCTACCCAGAATGCTGAGAACAGTCTGTTTTGGGGCCATGACTCATAAGCAAATGAGTATTGGTATGACCCATGGACCTAATCAGCTACCCGAGCAGAAACATTAACAGTTTGAACTAAAGAGATTAGAAACACAATGAAATGAAGGAGGGCTGCAGGACTTCTTAGATCCCACAGGACTGGACAATATTGCTATTCAGCTGTGCACGTACTTCAAGACAAGGGAAGAAGGACCTCAAAGACAATCCAGAGATCACTGAGGCTGCCACTTCCACCACAGGCCCAGGGGGCATGGGCCCAGTGAGCAAGGTTGCCACCACTTTGGTTTCAAAGGTCAGGATCACTGTCCGGTAGAGCTATGGGGACGTGACCCCAACCTCATATCTGAAGGTGGGGCTGCCACCTCAGTGGGCCCAGAGGGAATATCATCAAGCCAAAGAGGATCATTCTCAAGCCTTAAGGTCTAATGGAGTTTGCCTTGCTAGATTTAGGACTTGCTTGGGACACATCACCCCTTTCTACCTTCTGATTTCTCTCTTTTGGAATGCCTATCTCACCATTATACTTTAGAAGCACATAACTTACTTACTTTCATAGGTTCACAGGAGAGGAATTTTGCATCAGGATGTATTGTACCTTGAGTCTTATCCATATCTGACTTAGATGCTATTTAGATAAGACTTTGGACTTTAGAGTTGATGCCAGTTAAGACTTTTGAGGCTGTTGGGATGTATTAAATATATTTCACAGGTGAGAAGGACATGAATTTGGAGGATCCAGGGGCAGAATGCTATGGAATGAATATTTTGGTCCCCTCAAAATTCATATGTTGAAAGTCTAATCTTCAGTGTGATGGTATTTGGAGGTGGGAACTTCGGGAGGTTAATTAGGGTTAGATTATATCACAAGGGTGATGCCATCATGATGGGATTAATGCCCTTATACAAAAGAGACATGAAATTGAGACCTGAAATTCTCTGTGTCATATGAGGATACAGCAAGAAGGTGTCCATCTACAAATAAGAGGGCCCTCACCAGAACCAAACTGACCAGTGCCATAATCTTGGATTTCCCAGCCTCTAGACCTGTGAAAATAAATATCTGTTGTTTAAGCCACTCAATCTATGGTATTTGTTATAGCAACCCAAGCTAAAACAGGTCCCCATCACAGTGATATTCATAAACTGCGTCAATCCACTGTAGAGGGTATGGGCTGTATTTTATGCACCTTAGGAATCCTTAGAAGGGTTTTAGCCAGTCTTATGATCAAATTTAGATTTTACATTGATCACTTTTGCCAACAATGTAGATGAGAACAAAACAGGATGAATCACAGCTATTTTAATAGTTTGGATAAAAGTTGATGAAGCTCTGAAATAGAATTGCAGCAGTAGAAATAGAAAAAAAATATATTTAAGAAATAGGACTTGGTTCTGTGTAGGGGTAAAGGGAGAGAGGGGAATGTAAAATGATCCCAAGTTTTCCAGCTAGTGTGACTAGACGGTGGAATTAAGTGAAATCTGAAACCCAAGAGGAGATACAGTTGTAAAAGAGGAAATCTAGTAGGTCCTTGAGACCAAGGAATATGTCTTGCTCACCATTTTATCCCCAGCCCCTACCATATAGTGCTAAGTATGAAGAAGTATTATGGACAGAGGGATCATTAGAAAGTGAGGACAGTGGGTGAAGTGACATGCAAGGGTTTTTTTCCCAGTATTAGTACATTAAATCATAAGTGAGTCCTGCACACTCTTAATACTCTGAAATCACTTCTTGAGAGAGTAACTGGTAGTATGCAGCTCTTCAGAAGGAATGCTCGGAGGACATACTACAGAGGCCTTTCAAAAGTTCAACAGAGGTGCCTCAGGCTTCTGCAAAGACTTGATTCCAATAGAATTTGTCCTATGTTTTTTAACTATTTTTAAAGCTGTACTTGAAAATACACACTCAACTGTGAACTAGAATCATATCTGAGCACTTTAGAGATCACTAATATATTGCTTTGTATTTTTATTTTTGACGGTGAGAGTAAATGTTACAAATCTGGATTAAAACGTAAATCCATACTAACATAATAACTTCTTTAATTTTTTTTTTTTTTTTTTTTTACTATCTTTGGGTCCACTAAATAATTTAAATAAAAATTGTTATGTTATTTTAAAAAACCCCACCAATTTAGCCTTATCTCTTATTTTATTTTACAGACAAAGAAATTTAGGCCTAGAGAAGTAAAATAATATGCCCAGGATACAGAGCACATCAATGGAAGAGAAAGAGCTAGAAAGGAATTGTGTCAATTAAGAGTTTGATGCTCTTTCCACAGTACCACGCTGCTGGGAAGAGATGGGATTTTCGTTCAGAGATTGCCTTGCTACCACTGCTGTGTAGTTATCTTACCCCCTTGTAGGTAATGTGACTGAGTGTTCAAAAGCACTTATGTAACATATAAAAGGTCAAGAAAAACCGTATCATTTATCTGGAAGCAAAAATTAAAGTCTATAAATTATAAACAAGAGTAATGACTCTGATATAAAAGAGAGTCACAATGCATGAATTAAATCCATGAGTCTGTGGAAAGAGATTGATGGACAAACAGGTTACTGAGGAAAAGGCCAGGCTGGTGAATAAATGGGGGAGAAAAAAGTTTTCTGCTCCTTCTGTTTTCTAAGGAAAATGCCTCTTATTTTCAGTTTCTCTTGCAACCTTTCTTCAGAGGTGCCTTCCTTTCATCAGCCAACCAAATGACGTTCACCAAAATGCCCACTGTAGACTATTCAGTCAGCGGCCTTCTGCTAAACACACTAAGCCCTTAAGTCACAGGGAGAAAGCAGCAGTCCCCGCCCTTGCAGAGCTCACACTTGCAGAGATAAAAAGTAGATTCACTTTTTGCCCCTAATTACTGAAGCATAGCTATTTGCTCCTGCCTTTATTATTTTTATTTTTTTGAGAAAAATAATAGGGAGGATCAATGAATTGATTTCTTAATGAGGCATAGCCAATGATAACTTATATTCATTTTTACCTATCCATGTTTTTAAAATATCTATCCATGGTTTTTATTTTCCCTTTCACTAAACCAACAAAGTCCTTCCTCCATAGAGTACCATAATCACTGTAGATTATATGTGTTCATTTGATTCTTCTTCATCACAAAATGACAAACTATTTTTCTCTCTTCACAGTAAAAAGTGATTAAATTAAAACAGGGTGAGTGTACTTTTTCTGTAGAAATCCAGATAGTAAATATTTCTAGCTTTGCAAGTCTCTGTCGGCTCTACTCAACTTAGCCATTGAAGCATGAAAGCAGCCATAGATAACATGTAAATGAGTATGTCTATGTTCCAATAAAATTTTATTTATGAACACTAAAATTTGAATTTCAAATAATTTTCACATCACAAAACATTAATGCTTCTTTTGATTGTTTTCAACCATTGAAAAATGTTAACCCAGTCTTAGATTATAGGCTGTATAAAGCAGGCCAGGTTTGTCTTGTGGGACAGTTTGCCCACCCCTAAATTAGAATTTTAACTTCATTAACAAATGTTACCTAGGGCTTCCCTGGTGGTGCAGTGGTTAAGAATCCACCTGCCAATAAAGGGGACACGGGTTCGAACCCTGGTCCGGGAAGATCCCACATGCCGCCGAGCAACTAAGTCTGTGCACCACAACTACTGAGCCTGCGCTCTAGAGCCCACGAGCCACAACTACTGAGCCCGCATGCTGCAACTACTGAAGCCCGCAGCCCGGGCTGCAAAACCAGAGAAGTGAACGCAATGAGAAGCTTGCACACCGCAACAAAGAGTAGCCCCGGGCTTCCCTGATGGCGCAGTGGTTGAGAGTCTGCCTGCTGATGCAGGGGACACAGGTTCTTGCCCTGGTCTGGGAAGATCCCACATGCGGCGGAGCAGCTAGGCCCGTGAGCCATGGCCGCTGAGCCTGCGCTCCACAATGGGAGAGGCCACAACAGTGAGAGGCGCGGGTAAAGCAAAAAAAAAAAAAAAATAGCCCCCGCTGTCACAACTGGAGAAAGCCTGCATGCAGCAACTAAGGCCCAACACAGCCAAAAATAAATAAATAATTTTTTTAAAATCTTTAAAAAATAAAACGTTACCTAAGAGATTAACTTTGTTTCAGAGATATATTTAGAGAAAGGCTAACTACTTCAGAATATACATTTGATTTCAATAAAGTATGAAATCATTTCCTGTTTGAGAATGAGTTGGTTAAGAAACAGCATCTTTCAAATAAGAGTAGTTCAAATAGGGAAGAGCCCAGTACAGCCAGCAAAAATTGATTATGTTACAAGTAACCTTCAGTGCTTCAGTCTCTGTTCACATTTATTTTTACTGGAAAAGTAGCCGAATCTTGGTCTTGAGCTTGCCAGCCCTGCTGAGAGATCATGAGTCATGCCAAGATTGTCAGGAAACGGCTTCCTAAAAGCATTTATCTGGTCAACTCCTTGTCGTCAATTCGTGGATTAAAAACAAAACAACAAATAAACCAAAAAACCTCACCTGCAAACTAAACACGCCTATTTATCACTTATCTAATACCTTGGCTACACCAATAAAAAACCTACACTGTGGAATCCAAATCAAATTTCTGTGTTGGTTCACATAACCAGGACTCACAGAGAGAAGAGCTCAGGATTTGATAGAAAGTTGTCCAAGTTTTAATTTCATAAGCCATGCAAACATCTTTAAATTCTCACATTTAGGGAAGCAGTAGGAAAATGTAGGCATGCCTACATTATGGCTAAGCTCCAAACTCCAACTAAAAGCAAAATATTTTTATCACTTCACACATCAGTGAGAATTATTATATCTTGGAGGAACTAACGTAAGTCTGTTTTACCATTCTCTCTAATTGGTACTTTGAAGAACCAGGTGTTATTAGCACTTAGAGAGAAAGACGCATCTTCCCAAGCCCTAATAAACCAGCACTCTATTGCCTCTTTGAAAGATTTATCATCAACCAGCTGTTGAATAGTACTATCATCTTGCTTAGCTCATCCTTGGCTGGAATTTAGACTTCGATTATAACATCAGTTATAGAGATCAATTTTTAAAATTTAGAATCAATTCACATTTGGGTAAATGTGATTCTTCCTTCTCCCTATAGCCACTGCATCAAAAGAAATAGGCCTCCAGAAATAGAGACACAGATGTAGAGGACAAACGTATGGACACCAAGGGGGGAAAGTGGTGGTGGTGCGGGGGGTGGGATGAATTGGGAGATTGGGAGTGACGTATGCACACTAATCTGTATAAAATAGATAACTAATAAGAACCTGCTATGTAAAAAAGTAAAATAAAATTCAAAAAAAAATAAAAAGAAATACCCTCTGCTTCAAATAAGTTAGGACCACCACGAAGCTTATAAGAGGCAGAGCTAGAATATGACCTCCAGCAGACTGACCAACCCACAGCTCTTCGCTATGCTGCTACACTGCCTCCCTCGCTGCATAGCTGGTTACCTGTATGTTAGAAAGTACGAAGAACTGTTAGAAAGATTTAACAGTCTAAGACATAGATCGATAAGAACCTAAGGTTGGACTGTGATTACAGGAACTATGAAGAAGCAATACAGCTGATAAACATTCCTGTAGGTGAATGAACCAAACTTGCTAGATAGATTTGAAGGCAGGAAAAAGAGAGATTACAGAGACAAGAATAATATCCCTATTTTATTTTACAAATATTTATTGAGCACCTACCATGTGCCTGGAACTGTGCTAGATGTTGGGGAAAAAACTGTGGACAAAACAGACCATGGCTCTATGGCCCTGCCCTCTTGAAGCAAGATCACGTTAGTAATAGACAGCAGGTTATATAGAGAGAGGGACTAGGTCTAGAAGGGTACACGGGAAATTTAAGTTTAAAATGTGAATGTATTATCTATTTAAAAAAATTCTTTTTTGAATCAGGCACTTAAAAAAAACGAAACGTCATTCATATTCAGTGTTTCTTAGGAAAGCATGTCACTCTGGGCATTCTTTCACCTGAATAAGAATGATTTGAATTTTATATTTTCAGGCATGTTTGCCAAAAGATTTCATTTGTAATACTTGGTGCGTTTACAAATGGTCGCTTCACTTTTTAATTTTGTAGAGTATTTTCTGGCCGTTTTTCTTCAGCCTGATAAAGACTGTGAAATGACAGGCCTTAGGGTTAGCTCAGATTGGGGGAAAAATAAAAACTCGAGAGAGAGGTATATGCGTCTCACTGTCTCTCATGTGGTCAGGGTTAGGTTTTACTTACTGGGGCCAGTAAGAGAATGTGGAGTTAGTACTTTAGCAAGACTGTTGCCCAGAGCCAAAGAGCTAACAGAGTCAGGTCGGTTTGGTACAGAACAGAACTGGAAAATAGATAGACCAAGACTGATACAAAGACCAGGAGGGAGAGGTAAGCTACAAATCAAAGTATCTACAGAGACAAGATCAAGAGCAGATAGAGGGAATTCCCTGGTGGTCCAGTAGTTAGGACTCTAAGCTTTCACTGCTGAGGGTGTGGGTTCAATCTCTGGTCAGGGAACTAAGATCCCATAAGCCACACGGTGCAGCCAGAAAAAAAAAGAAGAGCAGATAGGGATGGGTAAAGTGATTCTCACGAACACTTCTAGATACTACATGCTAGATGTCCACAGCTGTCTTTCGGGGCAAATATGCATATATTTCCATGGTGAGTTAAGCTGGGGCAAAGAAGGCAATATTGCTCCTAGAGATGTCAGGTTTCAAAGAGAAGAATACGATTCAAGATCCTGAGGACCACTGGGAAAAATTTACCCAGCTTACACTTCACCGGCGTTACTTATGTGTGCTATATGCTATACTACATGGCTTTATCTCCATCCTAAGTTCATTTTTAAAAATACGTATTATACCTCCCACTAGTTAGTTGTAAAATTATTAGACATCGCAAAACATCTCGGGCAGTATGCCAAATGATATTAGAGCTATTATATATGTAAATAAATATATCTAGAGTAGGAAACACAAAGTCTATTTGCCCTGTCAGACACCGTGCTTTTTAAAACATTTAACTTGAGTATGATTTTTTTTTTAAAGAAACTTCTGTTTTGACCATGACTAAAGGAATGCATGCGCATCAATAATCAGTAGGGGGAAAAACAAGAAAGGAGGGAGAAAGCGGGAAGAGAAGGAAGGAGGGAGAGACAAAACATCTCCACTGGTCAAATTGAAGCATATCTCATGTTAGTGTTTTTCACTATTTTTTTTGTTCACATGTATGATTTACATGGATGGATGGATGGATAATTATTCATCTGAGAGTTTTTTTTCACTAGACCTAGATACTCTTCTATTTTACTATAAACTTTTCCTTAAAATCATTTCTATATTAGAATCCATTAATTATAGATTTTTCATAGGTTGTACATATCTGTGGCAGGTTGGCTTCTCGAAGAAGCTGACTCAGACTCAGTTTACGTTGTAGAATGTTTAGGAAGGAGGGTTTTAGGGTCAGCACCTGGGGCAGAAGAAAGCAGGATTGAGTAGAGAGAAAAGCCATGCTGCAGTGCTGGCACCACAACAAGCTTGGTCAACACCGCACTGAGTTCTGGGCCTAAAATTTGTCCCATTATACCTCCAATTCTATAAGTCAAAGTAGATGGGTTGCCTTGAGAAGGGTGGCTTTCTGCAGCCCCCTGAAATCTGTTCGTCTGCCAGAAGACTGCCACGTGTAACTGTCTGTTGATAGCAATCCCAGCAGCTGGGGCAACAAATCCTTCCTTGCAGGGAGATTTGGAAAGCATATCACCATATCCAACACAATACCATATTTAACTTTTTGTGTATTTTTATATCCTTACCAATTTTTCTTTATTAAAAATAACTCGGGCTTCCCTGGTGGCGCAGTGGTTGAGAGTCCGCCTGCCAATGCAGGGGACACGGGTTCGTGCCCCGGTCTGGGAAGATCCCACATGCCACGGAGCGGCTGGGCCCGTGAGCCATGGCCGCTGGGCCTGCGCGTCCAGAGCCTGTGCTCCGCAACGGAAGAGGCCACAACAGTGAGAGGCCCGCGTACCGCAAAAAAAAACCCCAAAACTCAATACATATTTTTAAACATGTATTTAAGGTTATATATCCAAAACTAGAGTTACTGAGTTAAAATATTTGAATCTTTCTTGAAACATATGACAAACTACCCTCCAAATAATTGTTCCAATTTGCACTTGTACAAGCAGTGTACCAGAGCTGCCCATTTTACAAGTGTATCATCTTTGGATATTTTCATTTAAAAATGGTTATCTCACAGGTTAACATATTAGTTCTTTGAACATTTACTTTCTATGGATTATTAGAGAATTTTAACATTAATTTATGTTTCTCCAATCAATAATATAACTTGCGTTGCAAACTGCCTGTTTATTCACTTTGCCCATTTTCCAACTGGTATATTAGTATCACCATCATTAGAAAGGAGTTAAAAGAGTTCCCCACTAAGGTACAGTAATCAAGACAGTATGGTACTGGCACAAAAACAGAAATATAGGTCAATGGTACAGGATAGAAAGCCCAGAGATAAACCCACGCACACATGGGCACCTAATTTATGGCAAATGAGGCAAGAACATACAATGGAGAAGAGAGCCTCTTCAATAAGTGGTGCTGAGAAAACTGGACAGCTACATGTAAAAGAATCAAATTAGAACACTCCCTAACACCATACACAAAAATAAACTCCAAATGGATTAAAGACTTAAATGTAAGACCTGACACTATAAAACTCTTAGAGAAAAACATAGGAAAAACAATCTGACATAAACCACAGCAAGATCTTTTTTGACCCACCTCCTAGAGTAACAGAAATAAAAACAAAAATAAACAAATGGGACTTAAACTTAAAAGATTTGGCACAGCAAAGGAAAGCATAAACAAGACAAAAAGGACAACCCTCAGAATGGGAGAACATATTTGCAAATGAAACAACAAAGGATTAATCTCCAAAATATACACACAGCTCATGGAGCTCAATATCAAAAAAACAAACAATCCAGTTAAAAAATGGGCGGAAGACCTAAATAGACATTGTACCAAGGAAGACATACAGATGGCCAAGAGGCACATGAAAAGATGCTCAACATCACTAATTATTAGAGAAATGCAAATCAAAACTACAGTGAGGTATCACCTCATACCAGTCAGAATGGCCATTATCAAAAAAGCTAGAAACAATAAATGCTGGAGAGGGTGTGGTGAAAAGGGAACCCTCCTGCACTGCTGGTGGGAATGTAAATTGACACAATCACTATGGAAATCAGTATGGAGGTTCCTTAAAAAACTACAAATAGAACTACCATATGACCCAGCAATCCCACTACTGGGCATATACCCTGACAAAACCATAATTCAAAAAGAGACATGTACCACAATATTCACTGAAGCACTATTTACAATAGCCAGGACATGGAACCAACCTAAATGTTCACTGACAGATGAACGGATAAAGAAGATGTGGCACATAAATACAATGGAATATTACTGAGCCATAAAATGAAACGAAATTGAGTTATTTGTAGTGAGGTGGATGGACCTAGAGTCTGTCACACAGAATGAAGTAAGTCAGAAAGGGAAAAACAAATACCCTATGCTAACGCATATGTATGGATTCTAAAAAAAAAAAAAAAAAAAAGAAAAAGTGGTACTGATGCACCTAGTTGCAGGGCAGGAATAAAGATGTGGACATAGAGAATGGACTTGAGGACACGGGGTGGGAGGGAGAAGCTGGGGTGAAGTGAGAGTAGCAGTGACATATATATACTACCGAATGTACAATAGTTGGCTGTTGGGAAGCAGCCGCATAGCACAGGGAGATCAGCTCGGTGCTTTGTGATGACGACCTAGACGGATAGGATAGGGAGGGTGGGAGAGAGGCTCAAGAGGGAGGGGATATGGGGACATATGTATGCGTATGGCTGACTCACTTTGTTGTGCAGAAGAAACTAACACGGTATTGTGAAGCAATTATACTCCAATAAAGATCTATTTTTAAAAAAGTTCCCCATTAAACTATTCTAGTTTCAAAATTTGAGGTTGGTTACTTCAACATAATCAATTCTTCCCTCCTACCTAGACCACTTCATTCACTCATCTATATTATTTGAGACTATATTTTTCTATCTGGCAAACCAAAGGAGATGAAGATTATGCTGCAAAATAGCCCCACCCACAGCATAGTGCAACAGCATGTATTCTAGAAAAAGCCTTAGAGAGATGCTTAAGGAAGTTACAGAAACACCATTCATTGACTATATAAATAGATAAAATATACTGCCAATATAGTATTTGTCAGCAGCTAAGATATGAAGAATTGAATGATTTTCTTTTAAAATATATGAGCAATTTTTGGTTTACTATTAACTGACACCTTCAGTGTGCTTTGGAAATCAAGAATAAAAAGGCACTAGTAGGTGTTTATTTTCTCCCTGTAAGCTTTTCATCTCTGATTTTGCCACAAGAGCCTATTTGCTTGGGGCCTTTCCATTTTAATTCAATCGGTTGCAAATTAATTTTCTGAGAAACAAAAAGTATTCCTGAGAGATGTTATATGAGTTCCATATTGCTTTTATTTTCATCTTTAGGTTTAAAAAAGAAAACAGAGTTAATGAAATTGGTAGTAATAATCTTCCTTTCATGTATTTTTTTTAGATCTCGTTATGAATTTTTTAGTTCTGTTTTTTTTTTTAATAGTCAAGTTTCACAGCTACTCAAATGAACATCCACCAGAACACCAATGTGTTCATCGTGGCATATACAAATGATGTGATAAACTCTACAAATCAAAGTGAGTTAGCTGTAATAAGCAGTCTCCTATGGAATCTGCTTTACAAATACTAAATGCAACACAGGCTTTCTTTCTTTTGGTGTCCAAGTTTTGCTTTTGTGGGTGTTTTTTTTTTTCCTTTCATTACCTACTTCTCCAACCTACAGTTAACTTTTCTTATGGATTTTTCAGAAGCAAAAGAATTCATCCCAAATATGTCACTTAATTAGAGTCAGTACATACAACTAAAAAGTTGCTAATTACAAGAGAACTGAAATACTTATTAGCAAAATAGGGACCCAGTTTGCGTAGGTTTAGCAGATTATCATGGTCTTCATGAGCTCACATTTGTCAGTGATTCAGAATCTATCTACTTGGAGCACAGCTAAAAATGAGAATTCAGAGGTTAGGTATCTCCAGTCCTAACAACAGTAATTTCAAACAGATTTGGGGGGTTTGTCTTTACAGAAATAGAAAATGCTCATTCAAACCATTTATGCACACGTACTCATTGCTCAACGGATATAACTGTTCATTCAACTGTTGGTAAGCAAGGAGGGGCAGTGCAGTCAGTTATTAGGAAACTGGGAAGTTTTGATATCCTGTAACCCCTGCTATATGATAGCTATCACAAGTGGGAGTAAAAACACAAGTCATAAGACAAAGATTAGAGTATCATCAAAACCGAAAGATTTCAAGGGAACAATACACTCTTACTCTTTCTCTGAAACCTCTGTCCAGTTTCTCTTTAGCCCAGGAACGGAAGCATTTTTTCCTGGTTTCAAAGACACATTGGTACTCGGATAAAAAGCAGCCTTCCTGCTCCTTCTTAGAAGTCTATATGACAAATGCTGTGAGCGCCCACACGCCCATAAGCGTGTCTTGTTAATTTGTTTGCTCCCAGGCTTCACTTGCTTGACTTCCCAAACCATCCTGTTTATGTTGAACCTGTGGGCTTGTGGAATGACAGCACTATGGTAGTAGACTCTTCATTTATCAGCTGTATTCTTGGAGAAGCTGCCTCTGACAACCTTAGCTGAGAGTTTACAGTTTTCACCCTTGGAAATAAACTAGGCCTGTCTTCCTTGAAATCACAGATCACAAGATGATTTGAACAGTGGTCTCAGAAAGACAACAGTTTCTTTTCTTTCTTTCTTTCTTTCTTTTTTTTCAATGTGGCAGTTTTACTGGCTGCTTAGCATTCTGTAATCAAAAGTAGTTAAAAACCATTCAAGATTATCCTTGATATTTAGAATCTTTTTCCAAACTGTATATCCCTCGGGCGTCTAAGGCGCATAAGCCACATCTGCAGGGCTGGTCCTTGCTGACCCAGCTGGAGTACTGGTAATGAGGGAGAGCTCTCCTGAGGACCTTATGACCCATACCAGCTTATCTAATAAATGAGTATTAGTAACTAAGTAATTGATTCCTCAGGATACAAGCACATAAAGCATGTGAGGCTAAAACAAATCTCCTTTTTTTGGCCTTAGAAAATACAAAAGGCACAAGGTTGATTTCAGAAAGGCAACAAATCCATGAATATTTCATTTATATACATACATAAAAATATGAGAGAGAGAGAGAGAGAGAGAGAGAGAGAGAGATCCCTATATTTTGGGGAAAGATTTATGGTTTGCAATTCCATGGACAAGGGGATTTGGATGAGAAAGGAAAGACATCAAAGGTCAAAACATTTAGTCTCAGTTTGTGGGACATAGTCAAGACCCAAGCCAAGAATCCTGAATTGGAAGAACAAAATGAATACTCCCTGTACCATCACCAAACAACAAATGCTCAGGAGGTAAGAGGCTTCCTTTTCTGTGCCTCCTCTACCAAATAACAATGGACTAAACGCTCCTCCATGCCAAGCCATTTCACGTGTGTGCTTTGCATTTGGCGGGTGCTTAATGAGTGCTTCTGAGCAATTATGATCTTTTTTCATGTAAATTTTCAGATAAGGGGATATATTGACACATTGTCATCAATATTTGTGAAGTGGGTGGAGCCCCTTTCTCCTTTTCTCTGCCTTGGTTCCCACTGTCACTTCAAGTGACTTCTCATCTTGTCATCAAAACTATCTCTTAGGAAAGGATATGTGATAGAGGGGACTTGGGTCAGTGCAATTTCTCCTCAGTTAGAATGGCTTCAATCAGCATCAAGTGAGTATTCTGGGGTCTCTCTAAGAAAATTCTCTCTGATTCAACAATGTGAAAAACATCACAATGGTGATGAAACAGCCATCAGGTCATAACCTGTGCTTCCTTTGTCTCAGGAAACATCAGCTTTTTCCTATTTTGAAATGCAAATCCAATTTGTCACCACATGCCCCATGAATGCATACACACAGAAAAAATATCCCACAGAATTCCCCTTAAATCCTTGCTTAAAGCCCTTTAATGTCTTCCCTTTGTTTATGGCTCAAAATGTAAAACCCTTAATGAGACCTCATGATCTCACTTACTTACCAGCTCATCTCAGCCCACATGCCCTGGTTCTCTGTGCTCCAGCCACACTATTCTTTCCCGAGTTCTTCAGTGGAAGGGTTCCCGCTCACCTCGGGGAAAACATGCAGAGCCCTTACCTGTCCTACCTCTGCCTTGGCCAGCTTATGTTACCTATCAAGTCTCCTTTTAAATATCACTCTCATAGCACATTGAACTTACTGGAAGTAGAGGAACAGGATTAGTAGGAAAATGTTAAGGAAATTCTGGATTGGGAAATTAAAATGTATTACGTTTAGTTAATACAAAAAAGAATGAGTTTAAACAGTGAATTTAAGGGAGACATTGAGAAAAACAGACAAGCTAAGGAAAAGAAGTTAACATTTTTGAAACCTTAAGAGACAAGTTGGTCATGGACCAATAGCCAGGGGTGCACAGAGCCCAGACAAGACTGAATTATGTCTGAGGTCACCATCCCTGTCCAGGGACCCCTCTACAGTATTAACAATGAAAATGCAACATACAAATAAAATCAACAGGAACTAAGGGTAGGATAACATGTGCACTAGCTACCTTTGCTTTGGGGGAAGCTCACACGGGGCGCTTGGGAAGGATTTACCAAGTGCACAAAGCACAGCTGACAAAAGAATGGACTTGCACTGTAAATAGAAGAGACTGAAGGAGGCTGAGAGCTTCTGATGTTGTCACCTCAGGATTATCCACAATGCCCCACCTGTTCTGCCTGAGGCATTGTTTCCAGGAAGGAAAACCTAAGGCTCAGTGACTGTAGAGATCATTTTCAAAAAGATTTAGTGAAATCAGCTTGGGCTATCAGTATTTCTGTTAGCTTACTAATGGACTTCTCTTCCTCTTACTATCAACAGGGAACTCAGCCAAAGGAGTTGTGATAAATACAAAAGGAGAGCAAATAAACCACTGATTACAATTGTCATTAAATGTTAATGTTGACATTTTTAAGACATTTGCTCTGGCTCACCAACTAGACTGTAAATACCCATTGTGTAGAGTCTGTTTCTCTCACGTTGTATCAATTGCTTATCGTGTTGCCTGGAACATAATCGGGACCCAATAAATGCTTAGGTGGCTGACTGAATGGCACAGAGAATATATATAATTGTGGGTATTTTCCCAATCAATGTATGCTAGACATAGAGGGCTATCCCCAGTCCAAAAGGAGCACAAAATAAATGTTGTATCGGCAAGTATATAGAAGAAGATACTCCACAAAAAATCTTCCACTTAATGGCAGTAATAGGGACAAGTCTTCTATCTCATAAAAACGTCTAACCGCAACCTTCATCAACATACCACCTTTTCTTAATATGTGAGTTTGGAATTTGTGAGGTGAGAAAGGCATAGTTTTCTTTCTTATGTAAGTCTTATTTGGAGTGACTGTTTGAGATGTGTGTGACATATAGCAGCTCCCTTGATGATGCAGCTATCTAATCTCCATTAAAGGACTCCAACAAAAGAAAATCTCTGAAAATGGCTGGACTTTGTTTCTTTTAACAAAACTCTCTGAACATCAGGGCAACTGAAAATGGGGGTGTAGACAAAGGTCCTGAAATGAAAAACTTCTTCTCTGCCTTTAAACAAAGAAAAAAAATTTTGTTTGATATCAGAGTTTATCAAACTGACTAGAGGAAAAAGAGGGGACCAAGAATTCTGCCCTAAATCTCAAGGCATCTTCCAGCATGTAGGTCTGCGTATCTCATCCACACAGTCACCTACGGCCTTACAGTAGATGTGGTTCACAGAGCAGCAGCATCCACGTCACTAGGGAGCTTAAGAAATACAGAATCTGAAGCCTCACTCCAGATCTACTGAAACCGAATCTGTGTTTTACCAGGCAATTCATGCGTCCATTAAAGTGTAAAAAGTACTGACCTGGAACCTATGGTATATGATGAAGACCTGGGGTTTATATGTTAAACTGTACTTTAGAATATTTTTAAAGCTAAATTTTTGAATTGATGGTGGAAAAGATGATTCCTCAGACACACATAGATGAAATAATTTCTTTTCATAGGAAGATACTAAAATTTAGAAAAGGTCAGAAACTACATCCTGCAGCTCCAAAATGGAAATTCAAACTGGTCTAAGCAGAAGAACAATAAAACCATTAATCATTCTCTTCTAGGTTCTCTAGCTTCAGATCTGTTCACAGATAAGAAAGACACAAGGAGAATGCTTTATCCCCAGAGGAGAAGTCAAACAAAGCCAGGTGCTCAAAAGATACTTGAAGAGAAGCCCAGAAATTAGAAGTTGTACTCTTGATAATACAAAAATAGTAATTCTATTTCTGATCCCTCTTTTTCCCTTCCTATGTACTTTAAATTTCTCTATTTGTATGTAGTTATAACACATTTTATGTCATTCCTCATTTTCTTCATTAGATTATTAAACCCATAAAGAAAATGACAGCTTGTCACCTGTTCATAATAGTTTTCAACTGTTTGTAAAGGCTTAATAAGTACTTTTTGACCACTCACTGCCTAAAATACAAGGGACAATTAAATTTCCCCCAGGGGAAGCATGTGATTCAATTTCTCTTGCAATACTCAACTACTTTTTCTATCTCCCCAAACCCTTCAAACCAACTCAAGTGTCACCACTTTAGAGAGATATTCCCTGGCTCCCCCACTTCTTCCTTTCTACTTTCCAAGCACTTACACTGTGTTGTGAATCACCTACTGTCTCCATACTCAACTATGATATCCTTGAAGTCAGTACCATAACTCAGATGTAACTAGAGCCTCCAGATTAAATCAAATTTGAATCAAATGTCTCATTTCACAGCCTAGGTGAGTCCAACACCATTCTCACTTTTTCAGTAAATTTCTGTTCTTTTTTCACAATGTTGCCTCAATTTATGTTTAACCTCTGTCCAGTGGCAGGGCTCTGTCCAGTGTTTATGATAATTAGTACACTGACCTCAGATAAAGACATTTACCGCGAGAACTCAATCATATTCATGACTGTAGGACCTTCACTCAAGACTTGGTGACAGCAGAAGGATTGGAGGACATTGCACAGCACACCGTTTTTCTCCATCAGGTGACAAGTCTAATCCCTTCATGTCCTCCCACTGTACACAGCCTGAGCTCCATTATGGGATCTAATTCACTACCTCCTGGACACACAGTCCAGACCCTGGACCCCAAACCAGAGCCCAGGTTAGTCTGTCTTCTCCAGCATTCAGAGCATCTCTTAGATGTTCTTACTCTAACCCTCTGGAATGTAAGTAAATCTCTCCATGGAGAAGATAAGACCAGAGCATTCAGCTTAGCAACCTATGGATTTGTCCCTGAGCCTGGGGTCATCCCCCTTGAAATGTAACTATATAACTCTTACCTCTGCAGAGGTAAGTATCTCTGGAATTCTTACTACCTAACTAGTCATAAATTAACTTCCAGCCTTGTTTCTTAATGCAAGTCTCAAGTTTCAGTAAAATGTAGATAGCCCTAACTCTGCAGAAACAAAAATGTTTTCTCTATATGCCCATGGTTGTTTATTCTTTATTCCCATGCTTAAGAGGTTTCTCTGTTTCATAGAATTTAGAGTTTTGTCAACCTATGCCCAGGAATATATCTTTTTCATCAAATCTGCCCAGAAGTTGGTGCATCCTCTCAATCTGCAATTCAAGTATTTACGCAATATGAGAACTTTTTAATGACTGTCTCTCTTTCAGACGATCCTTTCTATCTTTTACTCTTTTATCTTTTTATCTCTCAGGAACAGTGGTTATTCACATATTTGTTCTCCTAGATGCATCCACTAGGTCTTTTTTCCATCATGGCTTTGCGATATTTCTTCCACCTTATCTTCCAAGATATTAATATGACATAAAGCTAAAAACTGACTCTAAAATAAAACAATGTTTTAAATAAAAAGAATTGGGTTCTTCTGCTATACCTCAATCTGCTTATGTGTGCTTATGATCTTTCTTGTTGTTAAATTGTTACTAGTCTCTTTTAGCAGATCTATTTGATCTTCCTTTCTCTGGCTGTTGAGTCCCCCTAAAATTGTGACTCAGGTATGGTAGTTGGAGCACTCTAAGTAGCAGAAAGTCTATAAGTGGCAGAAGGTAAAGTCTTTCATATCCCTACAGGCCAGCAGTGCAGTAGCAGGATGACTGCCAGTCCCTCAGGAGATAGCATGAGGAAGCCACCTTGTTTCCCAGATTCCCTGCATATTCCCAACTCAAGCGTGGGAGAACTTGGTTCACCCATTCATCTCCTCCTGGATTTCTTGAAAACTAAAGAATTTAGGCAAGCTGACATGGGGCTCATATTAGCCTTCTATCGAGGGCCTAAGATCTGTTACATTCAGAATCTCTTCCTGGAACTCGCTGGCTTTGGCCCCTGAAAGAGAAAACTGGTTCCAGCTACCCTGTCTGGATTCTCCCAGGGTCCAAGACTCAATTCCTCCTAGCCCCAGTAGCTGTTTTTCTCAAGAGAAGAAGCTGGATTAGAATTGGGGAGTGCAAACAAACTACCAAGATATGATTTGAACCCATTTCCTGAATGAAGGAAGCAGCAGTTGAGTCCAAGAAGCTGGATAGGTTCAAAAGATGTAATAAGGCAGGTGGCAAACTGAACAGTGTTTACCAACGATTATAGGTTGGAAGTAAGGGGGAAGAATCAAAGATAATCAAAGACTTCTAAGTTGGAAAATTAATTGGGTAAAGTAATCAAGAAATCAGCTGTTTCAATCTAGTAAAATTTCATTCCATCTCTGAGTTCATTGCTACTGAATTATCTGTGGCTCACATATTGTTTGAACTATACCTCTTCTCTGAAAGAACAAAATGACTGTCAAGAAGAATGAAGGATATTTAAAAATATTTTTACCCACAGGTCTACTTATGGTCAGGATTGCCCTGACCCCAGTTTCTAAATGTATCCCCCACCATCATACTTATCATCTTGCTGCCGTTAGACAGATGTCAGCTAAGTGCTAGAAAATAAACCTCTTAGCATAAAAATCGATGCCAATTTGAAGATGAGAGGGTTTTTTTTAGGCATGCACCATGACACACCATGATAGACTGCTTGGCATAGTGGTACTCAGAGGGAAATTTTGTAAACCTAGCTCCAGCTCTGCCAAGTGTACTCACAGATAGGGTTGATAAAGTCAACTGGGATTACTGACACTTCATCAGTAAGAGGAGCCTCACTGCTGATGGTTTCAAAATAGTCTGTTTTATCTTGTTATTTGTCACCATATGCCTGAGAAAACGTGGAATGCATAGCACGTTTTGCTCTCTGAAAGTTACAAGACTATTCTATTAGCATACTTAAAATTTATATTCATCTATGTTCTTTTGAATAGGAACTGTTTTTGAAGTAGACATATATACTGTGTTTTGGCCAGTAGTCGACTCTCAAAACATAATAATGACAACGACAATAACAATAATGATAATGTTGTAACATCAAAAATGCTAAACAATGCAGGAAAAGATTAAAGGCTGCGTACTAAGAGACCCAGCTAAAGGAGAGGAAGATAAAAGGAGAAAAAAGTAGCCAAACAGACAAAATTCATCTTTACTGCAATGAATGCTGAGTTAGAGGAGAGCTGGAATGTAGACTAGCTCTTAGTTATTTGCTTATTTACTCTCCATATTGTTCCAGAAAGAATTTAAGACTCCTTTCATACACTGGGCAAAAAAACATAAAGGAAAAAAAGAGATTAAAAATGAATGCCAAACAGGGATAAGTGTGCAAAATTGAGTTAGAAATAAGTTTAAGTTAAAAATGCCTATTATAAAACTAACACACTTGCTATAGAAAGTCAGTCATAAGTTTGACTCTGAGCTTTTCAGTAGTCAATTCTACAATAAAAGGGAAACATTGTGGTCAGTTACATAATTCCCAGTGCCTGTATATAGAAACTGTCCAATTGTTCAGGAGCCCCACAAAAGATTCTGGATGGTGAAGTCAGACAGGAATATTTCCTGGGACTCCTTGTAAAGGTAACTGTGCAAAGTAACGACCCATATCTTCAACAGCATGCTTACAACAAAAGAAATAGCAAGATTTGTAAAAACTGTTTATCTTGTCCCTCAGTTAGTGTGGGGCAACTAAAAAAAAGCACAGTTCAGTTAAAAAAAAAAAAAGTTTACAGGGGGTGCTGAGTGGTATTAAAAAAAAAAAAAGCAATAGTCCTCAAATGTTCATAAATTCTTAGTAAAGATAATATGATGCTGTACTGCCCCAGTGCCTCTGGGTCTCCAGAGGGGTCTCTATGACCTTTCAGAAACAGCTCATAGACCTCCATTGGGCACAAGTGGTTTTGAAACAGTAAGAAGAGATGTTAAATGGATTCAGAAAAGAAAACGTGATAGTTGGATGATGAACTGATGACTTGACGAAACTTCCAGTTTCTTTGGACCCAGCTATCTTTGGACATGTTTCTGATTTTCCTAAGATGTGAAGAAAGCTTGGGGCTGGCACCAGGATTAGGGATGGGGCAGAGGGTAGCAATGCCTCACGAGGCATTTATAATCTACAATCTCTAACTCGGAAGGAAGGTTCACTCTTTTCGAAGGAAAAGTCCCAGTTTGGGGCTCAGTCATTCAATAAAAACCAAATTATGTGTTATCCTTAAACCAGAGACTATGGAAGCAGATATTTAAAGTGAACAGGAAACAGATGAAGAAAACAGAACAAACCTTTTCTGGATCTGAAGGTAATTTTAATGTTTATTTATTATTTTTTAATTTTTTGGCTGTGCTGTGTGGCATGTGGGATCTTAGTTCCCCAACCAGGGATCAAACCCACACCCCCTGCAGTGGACGCGCAGAGTCTTAACCACTGGACCGCCGGGGAAATCCTGAAAGTAATTTTAAATGCTGAAGTAATAAGCAAGAGAAGGTTGATGGCAGAAAGGGTAACAAATCTGTCTACTATTTACAAAAATCTTTACAACTCGATAATGACAGATCATCAGAGAAAATTCATATTAGTAAATATCAAAATAAGAGTTGGGGTAGTATGTGGACAGATTACTACAATTTGTTTTTTGTCTCATTCTCAAGAGTATTACTTGAGACTTTATAAAGACTTGTTCATGGTAATTGCATACCTGTACTTTCTTCTCTAACTTTAGGTGCTAGATGCAGAAACCTGAGGCAAAGGTAAATGGAGCATATGTGGACCTAAACATTTTTACACTGCTACTTGAAGTTTTGAAAGCTGAATGAATGGAGAGCAATTCATTTTAACTTCCTCGTCTCTCTGCTGTCACCCTCGCTTTACCAATTTTTTCAGTCATTAAATGATTTCACCCAATGGCAAAAAAAATATTCATGAATCATATCTTAAAACTAAGAGGCTAAAAAAGAAACGGTCTCACCCATGGCCCTAAGATCCACTCTCCATTAAGACTAATATCAATCTTAATTTAATCACGTTGAAGGCCAGACATCCTTTGATCAATGGTGTCTAGGTGACTATCAGATTAACTGTTCAGTAATAGTAATGACAAAGACCAATCTCAGAGCCAAGTTTTAAAGTGCCTCAAGAAAGTAAAGCCAAAGACAAGATTTAAAATAATAATAATAAAACAAAAAACAGATACTAGGGTCTGCAGAAATCTGAATTATGTAATTTGAACATCTATTACATTGAGCACCTGAAATACATTTTCATTTAGGAAATCCAAAAAAAAGAAGAAGAAAAAAGGAATAGGTTAGCTTAGCAATTAAAAAAGAGCAGTTTCCTGCATTAACATCTGGTATAAAGGTTTCAAAGTTTCCAAATTAGAAGTCAAAATCACTTGCAAACCATTAAGAATGATTTTCCAATACGACAGCAGCAAGCTAGAAGCAGTTTCTGTTCCTCTGAGGATACGCCCTGTCATCAAATTCTGGCACTAAAGATTAAGAAATTTAAGAAAGACTTAGTAATTATATAAGCTTCTAATTGCACATTGTTCTAATAAGATTAGGTGGTCAATTCTGAGACTGAGCAAACGTTGTGCAAAGGGCTTACCAGGGAGCTGCATATAAGAAGGTTTTTTTCTAATCTTGATCCTAATCCTGTCTTAGAAAATATCTTATTGCAGCATCTGATAAAACTATTTCAGTACTGGCGTGCTTGCTCTCCCTTTTTCTAAACAAAAGCCTCATTACAGGCAATCATCCCCAGCAAGCCAGTCAGATTTCCACCATGCATCCTTTTAAATATTTTCTCTGAAGCGATGTTTCTAAATTGGTATGCTTTCAACAAGATGCTAATAGAAGTTCTGTGAAGAAAAAAATAAGTTTACGTAGTTGACTAAGCTTGAGGCTGGCTGGTAAAACAAACTTAAATAGATTTCTTAATTACAGGAATTCTCTTGAGCATCTAGCCTCCCCTTGAAGAAGAGGCAACATTTATCATCAGTCAAGCCCCTCCTCCCTCTGTTTTTCCTCAGAACACTATTTTTATCTTTCAGACTTAATTCCCATGGGGCATAGTTAGGAAAGAACATCTTTGAAAAACAGTAATAAGAGAGAGACTATAACGTGGGATTAGTGAGCCTCACTGAGTAGAATGTGCCTGTGTTACAGAAATGCGCTGCTTGAAGCTTTATTCCGCAAGCCAGTTCTATCTAATGACAAGCTTCTCATCCACCCTTGATGGAAAAGCCTGATTCTAGGTCTCTGATGCCCTGTGTCCCAGGAGTTAAGCCTGTTTTATGCCTCTACTGAATATCTGTCACCTTTGCCATGTCACCAACCTCAGTGAAGAGTTGGGATTGCCATCTGTCCCCATCTGGCTGTGGGTATTAGAGTCTATAACTGTATAGGTACAGAGGGAGGTAACGTGCCAGATGGCCACCCACAGCCTGGTGGGGTTGAATAATGTCGCTCAAGCATTAGTCTCTCTTACGCTGAGAGTGTTTCCTCTCAGTGAGCATGGATGAGAAGCCAGGCCTGCCTACGCTCTCAAGCTGTTCTCTGAGCTCTTTACCAGTGTGGACTCACCAGGACTCCAACATCACTCCAGAGCTGTCCAACAACAATCTACTTTAGAAACATGCGGTTTGGGAAAACTTGTCCAATGAGGATGAAGTTTGATTAGAACTTAATCTACTAACAAAAACATATGCTGGCTAATAGAACCAAGAAATAGTAACCACAGAGGCTAACAAACCTATCCAAGGTCACACCTCTGGAATTCTTTCCAACATACCATGTCATCTAGTCCATTCAATCCTTCTCTTCATTAAGGTATGTATCAGTCCAACGTCCCTTCTTCACAGAGCCATACGTAACCAACTTATCTAAAGCAGCTCTGTCCCCATCAATCTATTGTTTTACTTCATACCAATTATCACAATTTGAAATGATTTTATTTGTTTATGTATTTGTTATCCATCTCACCCCATTGGAATACAATTTTATGATGCAAGTATCTTATTCTTTTTGTTCTGCTTTATCCCATACACCAAAAACAAGTGCCTGGCACTTATTAGAATTAAATTAAACCAGATGATCAAGGAAGAGAAATCCGTGCTTTTAAGTTAGCAAAAACCTTAATTCCCATGATAGGCTTTCCTTCATAGCAATGTTCAATCTATAAAGGGAAACTGGGATATCTTATGCCATGGGAACTTTTAAGGAGATAATCACCTGCCTGAAATGATGAAAGGACTCTTCAACTTGGATGCAGGAGGCTGAACCTCATGGGCTCCAGGGGACTATCTGCTTACATCTGTACTAACAAATCATTTCTATTCACCTTTTGTGACCCCAGTCTTCGATCCCTCTAGTTTCTAGCAGTTAAAAGAACCCAAACACTCTTCCAAATTTCTATTCTGATGAATTACCTGGCACATATCACAATATTAATGCTCGTGATTTTAGCTGACAACAATTCTAGTGTAATGAATTAATTATTGTTACATTTGGACTGCTCACCTGATCGGTTTAATAATATTTTTCATGATAAAAGAGATATATCAAGAAAATAATTTAAATAAAATAAAGTGAAATAAATATTTAAATCATTTCAACGATTTTTAAGATTTGGAGAACACACTAGCGTTATGTCTTTAAAACCAATGAAGAACTGTAAAATGCTATAAGCTCCCAGCTATCCTGCATTCCTAATAAGAAATCTCCAGGTATTTGGGTATGAGTGTATAACTGACAGACTTTTACTTTTAACCTGACTATGAGAAAAGTCAATATGAAGGAAAAGACAATTTTTTAAATCAAGTTTGCTAAACATAATGACCAAAGGAATATAATAGAGGGCGAGGACTTAGGGCCTGTTAGGTTTAAGAAAGGAGGATCAAATTTGAAAAGACAGAAGAATAGACCAATGGGACACATTATTTAATTTTATGGATGCATACCAATGTGGCCATTCGAGCTGTCTCCCTCAGCTAATGAAGGATAAATTCATAAGATTTACTCTCCAAAAGCCCCTCTGCCATTAGACGTCAGGATGTGTACTCTTATTCTAAAATATGTAGAAAATTAAGGTTTCAGTTAAATCAATGTATTCCAAATTATTTTTAAAAAATTAACATTATATAGTCACCTCTGGGAGACAGACCACTCTCCCAAAAGTTACCTGAGTCTGGACATATTCTAAGTACTATCATAATGCTTCACGATTACAATAGCTAGAGCTTACTTGGGTATTACAAATGCGTATTTGATCTTTTCAAGTAGATTTTCAATCATGAAATCACATTATTCCTTAAGCACTGAATACACTCATGGTCAGTGCTCCATATTTTAGGGTCCAACTCTTCCTTATCATTTCAGAAGACTTGATCTTAAAAAACTGTGAACTTTTTGAGGCCGGGGTTCAATCAAAATTCTAGCAAGTAATTTTATGGACACTGACAAAAGGATTCTAAATTTATACAAACAGGGAAGAGACCCAGGATAGCCAACACAATACCGAAGGAGAACAACAACGTTGGAGAACTGCCACAACCTGTCTTCAAGACTTATATAAGGCTACAGTAATCGCGACAGTGTGGTATTAGCAGAGAAGAAACAGGTATATCACTGGAACAGAATAGAGGGCCCAGAAATAGACTCCCATAAATATAGACTTATCTTTTACAAAGGAGCAAAGTCAGTACAATGGAACAAAAAGTCTTTTAAACAAATAGAGTTAAAAAAACTGAATGTACACACACACACACACACACAAAGTATCTAGACACAGAGTTTACTCTCTTCATAAAATTAAATCAAAATATCAGAGGACTTCCCTGGTGGCACAGTGGTTAAGAATCCACCTGCCAATGCACAGGTCTGGGAAGATCCCACATGCTGTGGAACAACTAAGCCCATGCGCCACAAACACTGAGCTTGCGCTCTAGATCCCACGAGCCACAACTACTGAGGCCACGTGCTGCAACTACAGAGGCTCGCGCGCCTAGAGCCCGTGCTCCACAACAAGAGAAGCCACTGCAATGAGAAGCCCGTGCGCCGCAACGAAGAGCAGTCTCTGCTCACCGCAACTAGAGAAAGCCCGTGCGCAGCAACAAAGACCCAATGCAGCCTAAAAAAACTATATACACACATATATATATATATATCACAGACCTGAAGGTAAAATGCAAAACTATAAAACTCCTAGAAGATAACATAAGAGAACATTTAGATGACCTTGTGTATGGTGATATCTTTTAATATGCAACACTAAAGACGCAGCCATGAAAGAAATAATTGATAACCTGGAGTTAAAGAAAATTAAAAACTTCTGCTCTCTTTGCAAGATTATATCAAGAGGATTAGAGGACAAGCCACAGACTGAAAGAAAGCATTTTCAGATGACACACCTAATAAAGAACAGTGATCCAAAACATAAGAACTTCCAAAACTCAACTGGAAGAAAACTAACAACTTGATTAAAAAATGGGCCAAAGAGACACCACACCAAAGAAGATATACAGAAAGCCAATAAACACATGAAAAGATGCTTCACTTCGTATGTCAGAGAAATACAAATTAAAACAACAATGAGATACCACTACGCACCTACTGGAATGGTCAAGATCCAGAACACTGATAACACCAGATGCTGGCAAGAATATGAAGCAACAGAAACGCTCATACATTGCTGGTGGGAATGAAAAATGGTACGGCCACTTTAGAAGACAGTTTGGTAGTTTCTCACGAAACTAAACATACAATCTAGCAATAATGCTTTTTGGTATTTACCCAAAGGCATTGAAAATTATGTCTATGCAAAAACCTACACACTGTTTTTAGAGCATCTTTATTCATAATTGCCAGAACGTGCAAGTAACCAAGATGTCCTTGGATAAACTGGTAAATCCAGACAATGGAATATTATTCAGTGCTAAAAAGAAATGAGCTATCAAGCCATGAACAGACATGGAGGAACTTTAAATGCATATTACTAAGTAAAAGAAGCCAATCTGAGAAAGCTACACACTGTGTAATTCCAACCATATAATATTCTGGAAAAGGCAAACCTACAGAGACAGTAAAAAGATGAGTGATTGGCAGGGGTGACAGGGTCAGTGGGGAGAGAGATGAATAAGCAGGGCACAGGGCAATTTTTAGGGCAATGAAAATATATGATATTATAATGACTGAAATATGTCACTATATTTTTGTTCAAACCCATAGAATGTACAACACCAAGAGTGAACCCTAAGGTAAACTGTGGATTTTTTGACTCTTATGATTGATGACTTTGATGATTATGATGTATCCATTGACAAAATCCTTGATAAAAAAAAATGTACCCTTCTAGTAAGTGATGTTGGGGAAGGTTATTTATGTGTGGAAACATGGGGTATATGGAAAATCTCTATAGCTTTCTCTCAATTCAACCTAAATCTATTCTTAAAAAATTGTCTCAAAATTTAATTACATAAAAAGAAGAAGAGGGGAGGCAGCTATAAGGAAAAAGGTGTGAAGGAGTAATCTTACTTTTGCCTGGAGTCTTTCTCCACTCCTGGAGCCCTATCAGCCGCAGTGGAACATCTCAGTTCCACTCCCTTGTGACCTTCACACACTCTGCACCACTCCTTGCTTGTCCAGCAACACTGAATCTGTTTTACCTGTGACACCACTTTGCAACACCATGGGGGACCCATGGGAGTTGGAGGCGTTGATACTGATGAGTAGTCCACTGATTCCCTGTGGAAGGAGATGCTATCAGGACCACTGACCTCAACAGGCAATTGCTCTGCTTATTAGGAGGAGAGACAGCAGCTCCTCACTTGACAAAGGCACTAACGGAGAAGGACTCCTGAGTTAAAACAGAAGAGCGAGCTGCTGCTGCTACTGCTGTGGTAAGGAAGAAAAGTATTCATCCTGGAAACAAGTCTCAGGAGTAGGAAAAAGAGAATTTGGGGAATTCCCAATTCCACTATTAACTAGAAGTATCAGGAGGGAAACTATTTAACCTTCTGGAATCTCCATTAATAAACTGATTTATAATGATAACATTTATGAACCATTTATTATGTGCCAGAAAATACACTAAGCATTTTACATGTGTTACCTCATTTCATCCTTTACAATTACTCTTTGAGATAAGTAGTCCTATTATTATCCCCATTTTACTCATGTGGAAACATGAGGTTTTGATAGTGTAAGAAATTTAAGCTACAGGGTGGTGGAGATCTGCTTGTCAGAAACAGCTAATAACATCATTCTTGCATTCCTACCAAGATTGTGGACAGGACCCAAGGAGATAACAGATATACAGTGCTTGAAAATCCACCCAAATGAAGGAATAACCGTTATCATGGAGCCATCTGGAAGCTTGAAAATGACGCCCAATATCTTTTATGCCTAATACTGCCCCAGTATTTTCTCATACCTCCCTACTCTATCCCTGGTATCTGATGTTCCTATGTGGACCACAGGGACAATGTGAATTTAGGACAACTTCGGTGTTTGCTCATGTCTTTCCTCACACTTGATACTTCTCTGCGGTGCTGTCACTTTTGTGAAAACGTTGGCATCTCTTTCGCTTTTCTCGCAGTCATGAGGTTGAACGAACCAGTGGAGCTTAACATTGGCTCACTCGGCCCTAGATGTGTAGGTCAAACTTCTAGGTAGTATATTTAGGGCACAGAGTAAATAGGCATAGAAATAATTCTTCTCTCTTAGGTCACATCATTTGCTTTTAACAAAAAGAATAGGAAGGGAGAAAAAAGCCTAACAATGCAGAGGCTATTACTCTTCAAGGGCAGAATTATTTATCAGTGAGTGGTTACTTCTCATTAAAGGTAGCAGTAGGAGGGACTTCCCTGGTGGCACAGTGGTTAAGAATCCGCCTGCCAATGCAGGGGATGCGGGTTCGAGCCCTGGTCCGGGAAGATCCCACGTGTCGGAAAGCAGCTAAGCCCATGAGCCACAACTACTGAGCCTGCGCTCTAGAGCCCATGAGCCACAGCTCCTGAGTCCACATGCCACAACTACTGAAGCCCACGTGCCTAGAGCCCATGTTCCACAACAAGAGAAGCCCGCGCACTGCAATGAAGAGTAGCTCCCGCTCGCCCCAACTAGAGAAAGCCCGCACGCAGCAATGAAGACCCAACACAGCCAAAAATAAATACATACATTCATACATTTATAAAAAATTTTTTTAAAAAGGTAGCAGTAAGGAATCCAGAAACATCTTGCCTTCAAATTTTCTCGTACACTCAAATGCAAACTGCTTATATTACTATTCACCTCCCCAAATAATTTTGATTAAAATATTGCCTTTCATTAAAATTTAGTAATATATTTTAAAAAGGAAAGGTGTTTATCAGTCATTTTCACCTTAGTACAAGGTAGTGTATAGTACTTTATATCTGAAAGGGATTTTGCTACAATGATGTTGGAAAGCATGTGAAGTACCTCCATAGTTAGAAAGCAAGAGGTGCCATGTTAGTGTAGGGCCTGCTCTGCTCCTCTAGAGCGGTTTTCACCCCTAAAGGTTATTAGAAAAATTATGATCATATTACTCACTTATATTTATAGTACTACAGTCTTCATGTAGCATACATGATCCCATGATCTTCTTACCACAGAATGTTGGAATAAAAGAGAGAAACCCAGGGAATGCCTTGCCTACAAAGAGATTAAGACTTTATATAGATTACAAAGAGGCTTCCAGAATCAAGGGCCCTGACAGATGCTCAGCTATATGCCTGTGGCACTAGTGGTTCCTTGGTTCAAAAATTTGAATATCACATGGCTAACATACAGGAATCAAGTACAGGTCTTAGAAACTGGGTGGGGGGTGGGGTACAGTAGAAACACTGGCTCTGCCCTTGGCCCAATGAGCAAAAAAAGTGCCCAGGGGGCTTCCCTGGTGGCGCAGTGGTTGAGAGTCCGCCTGCCAATGCAGGGGACATGGGTTCGTGCCCCAGTCCGGGAAGATCCCACATGTCGTGGAGCGGCTTGGCCCATAAGCCATGGCCACTGAGCCTGTGCGTCTGGAGCCTGTGCCCCACAATGGGAGTGGCCACAACAGTGCGAGGCCCGCGTACCGCCAAAAAAAAAAAAAAAAAAAAAAAGTGCTCCGTTGCAAATTAGGATCCTGGGCAGTAGAAGAGCGACTCAAGAGAGTGATTTAATACTAACCCCCACTTCACTGTGGGCAACACAGAGGGAGCTGGGGTGGCTTAACTGGAGAAAGAGACTCTGTTTCTCTCAGTGCAGGAAGATGCCACACAGAAAATGAGATGGGGGTTGGCACTATTAGAAGCCAACTAGTTATGTTCTCTTAACATTTAAGTGGTAGGTGGAATAAAACAGAGTATTGCTCTGACTTGCGCTGGCTTACCACCGATTCACTAGCTAAACTAGACATGTTGCTTTACCTCTCTCTCTCTAATTTGCTCATCTCTAAATTGGGACATTATTTCATCCCTACCTCCTTTAGGTTGTTACAAAAATATTTTCCATGTTTTTTGTAAATGAAAAGGACCATAAATACATTTTAAATAGTGACCTGGCAAATATATGAAATGTGGTAGAAGGACACTGGACTTGAAGCCTAAATTTGAGATTAGACCATGGCAAGCCCTAGGGACAGACCATTCGAGTCCTAATCTTTATTCTACCACTTAAAATTACTCCATGTATTGGTTTCCTAATCTGTAAAATGAAGATAATAGTAGCCCCACATCATACAATGGTTACGTCATCAGATTTTAGTCCCAGAATCACTGTTAATTCACTATACGACACTGGCCAAGTTATTTCACTTCTTTGGGCTTCCGTGTACTCATATTTAAAACAGAGGTTTCAATCTCAAACAGATAATTTCTAAAGTTCCTTCCATGGCTAAATTCCATGATTCTCTAAGTTACTTCCATTCATTATATACATCATTTGTCTGTGCACTGCATATAAAGAAATAAATGTTGCAAACCTTTAAGTTGATAATGAAATACTGTCATCAATGACTTGGAAATGTGTTAGAAACAGAAAAATGACTAATAAAACTGATCATGTTCATAGCAAAAGGAAATGAGACACTAAAAATAGTAATAGAGACATTGAATGTTCCGTTAATAAATGGTACAAAGCAAATATAAGTTGTCTATCACTATAAGTCAGTCTGACTGACTGACATAAACAAAGACATAAGATTGTAATTAATGCACACCATTTACAAATATAGGGAATGGAGGCAATTCTTTAACCACTAGTTGCAAACCACAGTTTAAGAATTATACTCTCAATCATTTTAAATGGATTGAAATCCTCATGTCAGCCGTGAAATTTGTCCTCAGAGCTCTCCCACGCACAGCTCCTACATAGGGGACAGAGCCAGATGGTTTACAACCCCTGTACACTGCTTTCCGTGTAGAAATGGCAATGGTAGGGCTGTTTCACTGCCTTGCATGATTCCTGGGAAAGAGCATGTAACCGGTTGCTCCCAATCTTCATTGACTCCTCAAAAGCTTTAAAACCTACTTTTCTGCCTAGGAAATATGGATGCCAACTAGGTCATACCCCCGACAAGCTAGCATCTTTCATTCTGCCAGTGAAGGTTCTCAAAAATGTTAGGAAGAAGTGCATTATAAAAATTGTCAGTGCTAAATGCAGCCCTGTATTTAACATTTGTTACTGGAAGAGAATTATTTTTTGACTCAAAGCTCAAGGTGTTATCAGGTTTCTATTTCATTTGTCACCAGGGTCATCAGCAGGGTTCCGTCTCCTACCACCCATCCTAAGCACAAGCAAGCTGACATTCCCTGACTTCTAGAATGTTAGCCCAATACCATGCTCCACATCCTGGGCCCTATGCCTCCTTCCCAAGTGTATGTTCTTCTATGTCAGGTGTCACTTTACTCAGCCCTGAAGTATTTCTGAAACTTCAACCCTCTTATCTCTGGTTCCTCTGCATTTTGCATTATTTTATTTCTGATTTTAAATCTCTAATTTGGTTGGCTTTAGAATGTGGTGTCCTCATTAGTCCAGACGTACAACCCCCTTTTTTATACTCAGGTGAGCTGTCCCTCAAACTCTCTGCAAATAAAATATGAAAATGTTAAGTTATCTTAAAATTCTCTTAAAATTTATATAGTCAAAATGTGAAATGGATGCCTTTAGCCTGTAACAACAACAAAAAGTGAATTACTTCATTCAGCAAGTACTTGGCCTCTTATCTAAAAACAGAAACATTGCAGAAATAGGTCACAACTATATGTCGTAAGACCAAAATTAACTTTAATTTCCAACTTGATTTAAAATAACCTATTATCAAAAGCCAATGCAGGCTTTCAGTAATTTTTCTGCATTGGTTCTAAAGCAATGTTTAATGAGAATATTAACGTTTTTCTTATACCTTCTGGCTGTCAGAGCACTTGTTTCCAGTCTTCTTATAATAAACATTAAGAATCTAGTTCACATCATGCTGCAACAGTAAAGTTGAGTAAAAACTGAAGGGAAATACATCTTCAGTGAGATTCCATCATCCCTTATCAATGCCATAATTGAGGGCTATAAATCTGTTTCTTATACAGTTCATGAAATAAAATACTTAGTGGATTGTGAATGACATGTTATAAAACTAGGCATTAAGTATCGCAATTTATATTTAAATGTGCTTCAGACATAAATAAATGCTCTATAAATAGCAGGCTTTCTCAAGTCAGAAGATGTAACCTTCCATTTACTTCTAGCAGATTTGGGAGCAGAATCATTACAGAGTGTGTTGCTGTCACCAGATTGTTATTTTATCTTGAATTAGGTTGTTTTTTTCTTTACATTTAAAATACTTTATGATTACCAAATTGTTCAAGAGCTCTGCAACCAAAAGCAGCTGCAAGTATTGCCTTTATAAGTAAAGCTCCTTCAGAGAGTGTCAGAATGATCGTACCCTTGAAACTGTCTTGTTTGGCATTGATGTTGCTGCCTGATACGAAATGAAGGTAGGATGGAAAGATGGAATAGGGTAAGAATGAGGCATTTGGAATCATGAAAATCTCTATCAGCCCAAACTCCCCTTTTGTTTCTCATCCTCTCTAAATGGTCATTTCCTGCGGGACATCACTGTGGCATTTACCACTAAGCAAACCTGCAAAGGAGACACGACCTCCTCAGTGAGGAGACTGGGGAGCAATCACCGCTCACGGCAGCTTTCAGGTAAACAGTGGCTTAGGCCATGCAATGTGCACCTCGTAGAAGTGCTGTAAGTGTGAAAATGAAGCGAAGTTTTAGACCCTGCCCAAAGTTTAGGCTCATGTCTGCTTGCCATCTGGTATGGCAAATCAAATTATAACACTGAAGCATCTCTCATTTCTGTTGTGAAGTCACACCTTACCGTCATATTATGCATATGTGAGTGAGCGTGTGTATGTATCTGAGATCTGGTCTTTGACTTTAGAAAACCTGGCAAATCTGACTACTTCAATCTGTTCAAATGACCACTGGCTCACTAAAGGAGAAGACAGACAAGCATGGACTCACCAATGTTTGCAGATGAGAAACACCAGTGAAACACTAGTCTTAACTTCCCTGGGGAACTGAATGAGCCAGAAATGAGCCTAAACAACGCTAGACATACTGAACCATCATGGCCAGAGTGCTGGATGTTGAGTCTAGGCCTAAGATTTGATTCCATGTTAACCCCACTTGGTATTCTATGACCAACAATTCCAGAATTATATTTTCTTATCTTAAAAGGTGGGGAAGGCAGAAGGCTAGGAAATGAACTCTAACATCCATTCTAATATTAACATGCTCAGATCTGAGTCTGAATGTTTCAGTCCTATCCACACCATCCCCTAGTTTGTTACTTTACCAACACCATGCTAGTCTTACCATTTCCAACCCCAAATATAAATTAATCACTTTGGAAGTGGCCCAGAGTGTAATTTCCTATTCTCCAACTAATGTATTCCCTGCGATTGAGCTGAAAAATCTCTATCTCTGGCAATATTTTGCTCTGCTTTTCAAAAATATGACCAGGTTATCTGTGGCTAGAAGCCCCTAAATAGAGCTCACAGCCATCACTCTCCACCTAATGAAGGCTGTGCTCTCCTCTACTGCTTCCCTTTCTCTCCTCGCTGCTTTTCTTTCATATCATTGAGCACCACTGCCTGCCAGGCATGGTTCTTGGTAATCAGAGGGGGAACAGTACTTGTAAAGCGTATCCCACTTTACAACTGTCAAGTTCAGATATAGTCACAGATTGTGTGAATAGCATACATCTCATTTTAGAAGTAATGAAACAAAGTTAGACAACTATATTGACTTGTCCGAGTTCTACCCACTAGGATATGTGTTCTATAAAAGTAGGAATTTTTATCGATTTAATCCATTGCTGTACCCTAAGCATCTAGAAGAATAACTGGCACATAGTAGACTCTTAAAAACTAATAATACTTATAAATAAATAGTTGCTTGAATGAATCTAATAGCAGATATGTGACAGAGAAAGAGTGAATCCAGGTCCTCTAAGTCCAAGTCTTATGAAACTTTATATATTCAGAACAGTAGCAGTTCAAGTCACAGAGATTATCCTCAGCTACAGATGTCAGCAGTTATATGAGTTAAGTAACATTAATCTCTGTGCCTCCGTTTTATCATCTGTAAAATGGGTATCATGATATTTGTTGCAAGGATAAAAAGAGTTAAAGATTTAAAAATAGCTACCACAGTACTAGGCACGTCAAAAAAGGCTTATAAAATCTTAGATCCGTTTCCTTTTTTTCTTCCCTCTTTTGTATACTATCCCCTCTTTCTTTCTCCACCCCCTTTTTTTCTGACTTTATTCTTTCCAAATTCCTTTCTCTCTCTCAGGGTCCTCTACTAAGTAGCTCAACTTTAAAGATAATTTAAAAAATAAAAATGGCTGTTCCTATTCCCCATGGCTACCATTTTTGGATAATATCCCTTATGACTCCAAAGCTAGAGAAAATTCCCAGGACAATCTAACAGATTCACAAAGACTGTGATGCTAGCACTTTGTAAATGTGAGCCTCTGTCCGTATACAGAGTTCTTTACAGAGATTTGTTCTTTTTCAAACAATTATTTCATAGTGAGGTTCTGCTTGATTTCTTCAACAACAACAGAAAAGAATTCCTGACCTCCCTATCTTTTCCTTTTAAAGTTCTTTGTTGATGTAGGTATCCCGTAAGTTACTACTGATTTGCTTAGCCTTTTATTGGCCACCAGGTTCTCTGTCCCTTTCTTCTCTTTAAATTATTTCTGGAGCCCTTAGAGTCTGTCATTCAGAAAATAGAGCTGTTGCTACTGGTTTTCCAGATGTTGTCATCCTTAGTGATCTTTTCTCTGCTCTGATTTATCTTTCTCATAATAATAGCTTTCACCTTTCTGCTAATTTTCAAAACTCATCTTTCTGCAATAGTGATTTTATGCTTCTCTATTTGGCCATTTTGACCTTTCACAGTGGTTGTCTCTTTATGGACTAATAATCAGTTTGGGGTGGTTAATCTGCTGCTGTTGATGTTATAGGCAGATCAGCTGTTCTTCCTTTTCCTCCCTGATTACTCTATTTAATCATTTAATCTTCAAATGTTCAATGTTGTGTTTAAAAAGTACTTCTCCACATTGTAAATTCTGCGCGTTATACTCCTTTTCTTTCATCTAACCTATATTTTATGAGGCTTTGTACTAGTGAAACATGCTAATGAACTGAATCTAAAGGATCTGCTCGAAGCCACTCTCCATAAAGGAATGTGAAAAATTCCCGTATGATGTATGTACGTCATTCTGGTTTCACCAGATCTAGAGCATCAGTTAGGAGCTTCTCTGAGACACTTAGACTGCCAGGCCAGTTTCATCAAGTACAGCAATGTCTTTATTCTGATCCTCACTATGATTTCCTAATTGTAACCATAAGAGGGGAAATAAGTATTAGATTAAAATTACACATTTTAAAATAAGTTTGAGCCTCTGACAAAATTGTGAAATAAACATACATACCTCAGTGTCTTCCCAGATTCTCTATCCCAGCCCACTTCAACCTTTGTAAGTATTCCTCCACCTTTGGCTCAAAAATGGTGAAAAATCTCAGCCTTGACTCTCAAATCCCCTCCTGAACACGGCACCACGGTACCCCATTCAAACCCCCTCCTG
>NW_020837981.1:18918427-18927894 GCF_003676395.1 Aethalodelphis obliquidens | reverse complement strand
CCTGAACACGGCACCACGGTACCCCATTCAAACCCCCTCCTGAACACCGCACCACGGTACCCCATTCAAACCTACCCTGCAGATGTAGAACTGCCTGATGGACTGTTTCCCTGACACCCCACCCCATCAAAGTTTATCATTTTCCTAATATTCTCATCTGATTTTGCTTGAGTCATTAAAATGACTCAAAACTAAACCTCAATTTGATGTTAATAGCCATCAATGACTTCAAACGTGACCCTTCTCAGGTGACTTAACTATATTTTCACGGTGCTTCTAATACTATAACCTGAAATGTTAGAAAACGGTGGGAACTTCAAATTCCACTGAAGATGAGCAAGGGGAACATGTATGGCTGATAACAGGGCTCATGTCACCTTCCAATCATACTATTTATAAAGCTTTTCGCTCTGAACCTGATTACGGCTGCCCCTGCTTATTGCAGACTGCAATCAGGTTAACTATACAGTTTGAAGGCATTATTTCTGGTGAAATCTCGATGAATTTATCCACCTTCTTACCTTTGGAGGCACAGTGGTTATGAATTATTAGCTCAATTTCTGAATGCAGAAACATGATGCTCTCTGAAGGGGAATCCAGCCATTCAGATGTTAAGCAGAGCATTTTGGTTCTTTTAAACAATAAAAGGTTTAAATTATTCATATAGTTTGAGGGGCTTAAATTTTTAATTCAAACTAATATATAAAGCAATGGCACTTACAAAAATGGAATGATGCAAAGGGACTTTTATCAGATGATAAGTGGATAAGAGAGAAAAATGCTGACAGATCCGCAGTTATCTAAAAGCCAAGAGGCAAGCAGAGCCTTGCAGATACCTGAGCCTGGCCAGAGAACAGAGATAAATGAGAGCAGAGATCAGAAAGCTCATCCTTAACCTTCTGCCCATGGTGAAAGGAGACTCACAGCATGTGAGGTACCTGTCTCTAATCACATGTAAAACTGCAAAACTTGCAGGGTTACTTTGATATGAACAAGGTTAATGTGCTACTCAAGATTGTGACTTTAGGAAGAAATTGATTGAGGATGAGGGAATCTGAAAGTGAAAGGAGAACCAAAAGCCTTGTTAGAGATTTATCATGAGAGGGTGATGGATGAATGCCTTCAGAAACCAATAATAGGATTTTAAAGATTCACAAAAGCAGCATTAAGGAGATCTCTGGTGCTTACCTTAGACAAACTAGAGCTGGTGGATGGATGACTACTCTGGTTACAGCTGCGAGCGAAAGCTCAGCTGGTTATTTTAGACGTGACCTCAAGAACTGCCTGTGCTTTACGGAGAACAGACTTGTGGTTGCCGAGGGGAGGGGAGGGAGTTTGGGATTAGCAGATGCAAACTAGTATATATAGGATGGATAAACGACAAGGTCCTACTGTATAGTACAGGGAACTATATTCAATATCCTGTGATAAACTATGATGAAAAACAATATACATAACCGAGTCACTTTGCTGTACAGCCGAAATTAACACAACATTGTAAATGAACTATACTTCAATAAAATTAAAAAACAAACCTGGGCTTTGGTAAGGTTTTGAATTCTGGGTCTAGTCCTCTACATGACAATTTTATAGATTTAGTTTTAGGGTGATCATTCCACAAAGAACAAAGAAAACGAAATGACCGTCTAACGATGCACAGACGAATCGTCCAAGAGACCTCAGTCTCATCTCTACCACTCAGTAGCTGTGCAATCTTGGGCAATTCACCTCACTGCTCAAGTCCTCTACTTCCTCATAAGAGTGACAGGAAAAAAAATTGTGTTAGCTTATATTTTTGTTGTGAGAGTGAAGGGAGATAATGAACTTGAAATGATTAGCAGAGGCTTTAGCACTCCAGACAAGGAGCTAACCCTGTCAGAAGCATTTTCATTGCTGTTGTTGTCATTCTTAGTGGCAGTAGTAATCGTAGTAGGTGTAGAAACAAAATAAAGGGGCTGTGGACTCAAACTGCTGTGCAACCATCTCCACCCCAAGTATGGTCTGTGCTCTAACTAGAAAATCTGTCTTGGTTGTTCTCTTCCATAGATAAACAGTCAAATAATTATCCACCTCTTCTTTATCAATAGGTTTATCAGTGACAAGAAGTGTTTGTCATAACATCATTACTTAATGTAAAACATGTTACAGTTAAGCAAGCTTATCTTACTTTTGAATTCACTGCAGTTTTAGATGACCCTGAGGAAGCAGCCAGGACTCAGTCGGCTATATGAATAGTGTATTCCTTCAGGGGAAATTTTCTGGAACGATTTCCACAGATGGCTAACACCTATTGGATTCTTGTGACCTCCAATTTCAGCAGGGAATGTACTTTAATGTTGCCTACAACGTTTTTACATTAAATATGGTTAAGTCCTGAAGTTCTCCTGCATTTACCGAACAACGCATTTCTTTCTGCTTTATGTATTTTAGAGAAAGGTGGATTCAAATTTTAAAGGAGGTTTTGGTCAGGATAAATAATGTAGAAGATTGTGGTCACCTGTGACTACCTGGCGTTTACGCACAAAAAGCTGTTTATTTTGGCTTCCAGGCATTAGGCTAACTCAATACCTTTCCAGCCTTACTCAGTTTTTCTTAGTTGACCTGTGTTCCTCTATTCCTTGACTTTCTTCTCATCTCACTCTACACTCTATTGGTGATTTCATCATCTTGCAGGTGAACATCTGTGGTTAACTCTCTCTTCCTACCTCCAGACCCATCTATGTTCAACAGCCAGCTGGCACTCAAGATTCCTCAAGTCCGCGTGTCAATGCCAACACACATTTATTCACTCAACCATTATTACCAGCCTACCATGTGCCAGGCCATGTTCTAAGCCAAGAAGATACAATAAAGCTTACAATCTATTGAGAGGAAAAGTTATTAAATAATAACACACCAAAATGAAATTTCAGGCTGTAATAGAGGATATAAAGGGAAAGCAAAGGTTATCATAAAACATTTTAAAGGGGGAATAAGACCAAGCCAGGAAAAACTACGTATCTTCCTTGAATGCTCCAAACCTCAGCAAATGGCAGCACCATACCCTCAGACGCTCAAGCCAAAAACCTAGAAGAGATGCTTCATTCCTCCTTTTCTCACTGTCCTTATAACCAGTTTGTGAGTAAATCCTCCCAAGCATAGATCTTAAGAGTTTTCACATTGGTCCATTTCTTTCCGTCTCCTAGTTTGAGCCAAAATTATATTTCCTACCTGGTTTTCCTGCATCAACTCTTGGCTCTGAAACCGAGAAGGACCCTGCGGGTACAAACGCCTTTCCATGGCCCCGGTTTCTTATTTCTAGAAAAAGGCTTTAGTCTCCTAGACCTTCCCTGAGTTCCAAAGGACCTATTCAAGCACTTATTAATTAGGGAAGTGACAGAATGCAGAAACAAAGGAAGAGTAAGCCAGCATAGGCTTTTCCATGATCCTTAGCTTAAACCATTACCTTCATTTATGACCCCAAACTGTCGAGACAATGTCCTGTGGCTTTAACCAGCTGGTCCCAAGCAGACTTAAAAACTGACGACTCTGGGAGGGTCAACTGAGAACTGAAATTCCTGGCCCATCACGTAGGCCCTAAACAAATAATAAACTGCCTCCTAGAGGAAAGGTAAAGGATCACCAGACCATGATTTACGAGCTTGCAGGAACATATAGAATAATAACAGCCACCTGGGACGAACAAAATCCTAAGGTGGTGTCAGAAAGTCTGCAGCTGAGATTTCATCACAAAACTGGGATCACGGAGAACGCCCTCCCCTTTCGCCTTTAAAATTCTTATCCACTGGCCAGCCAGCGAGATGGATTTGCGACAAGCCTGTCTCCCCTCTTCCAGGTTGGCGCCTCCTCGCGTAATAAACGTTCTCATCCAAACCCCGATGTTTCAGCTCGCTTGTGCCCACAGCGGGCCCCTCTGATCTGGGCTCCACACGGCAACCAGAGTAACGCTTTAAAAACACGTTTATGACTTTTAGCCAGTTCAAGGTGGTGACGTGGGGGATCATGGGCTCACCTCCTCTCGGGGACACATCAAATCTGCAGCTACATATGGAACAACTTCCCTGAAAAAAACCCTAAAAACTGTCTAAGCAACCTCTACAAATCGCGGGACGGAGAAAAGGCCCACCTTGGAGTGGATAGGAGAGGCTGGGACACAGTCTCACCGTAAAGCCCATCTCCCCAGTCAGCGACCCACGGTCGGGAGGGAACGCAATACCCTGAGGAACAAAGAATTTGAATCCACAGCAGGCACCCCAACTTTTAAGACGTCCACCTGAGAGACAAGCCTCCAAAACATATAGCTTTGAGAACCAATAGGGCTCACGTGCCCAAGACCCGCAAGGCTGTAGTGACCTGAGAAACGGCTCTTCCAGGCCTGGCGCTGGGACTCACCTGCTCCAGGGACCAGGGCGAAGCAGTCGCTGGGCGCCCCGACCAGTGTCGGGGAGGCTGGTCTGCTTGTCCTGCAGCTTCGGCCGGAGGGGCAAGCGTCCGAGGTAGCGCTTAGCTAGACTTGCGGCCTGGCGCGCAGCGTCTCTGGCTTTCTCTCCCTGCCTGGCTCTCACCGGCGCGCCATCTTCTTGCTTCTCCCTTTTTCCTGCGGTGCCATTTATACGCTCTCCCTCCGCTTTGTTCCAGCGGGCAGGCCCATCTTCATGTTCTGGCAGCATCTCTCTCTCTTTTAACGTTAGGGCTTTTTTTTTTTTCCTTTTTTCCCAGCAGGTGCCAGCTTCATGCTCGCCCTCTGCCGTGCTTCAGAGCACCAGTATCTCGGGGGCTGGAGGACCGGGGGCTTTTACTCCGGTCTGGGTCCCTGTCTTTTGCAGCTGCACCTGTAACCGCGCAGGACCTTATGGGGCCTTCCCAGAACAGAATTCCCCCGCCTGCCTTTTGTCTGTAGAAAAATTTTAGTCAAAGAAAACATTTAATGAAAGACGTGAGAAAACGCAGAAAGGAAAACAGTCAAGCAAGCCGTGAGCCCTCTTCTGAGCTGCTCTGCAGATACTGAAACCGCCACCAGGTGGAAGAAGTTAACTGTATGCTGCCCACAAGCACGTAGACCCCAGACCAGGTGCAACCAGGTTGCTGATGTTGACTCCCGATTACCACCAGCCAATCAGAAGAACGTCCGTCAGCTGATCCTGTAACTGCAATTAGGGTCTGGCTATTCAAAAGCCAATGAAGAGGCCAGGTTGGTGGAAAGGAAAGTTTGCTTTATTCTGGATGCCGGCAACCGGTGGAGGGGGCAGACTCTTGTCCGAAGGCCAGCTCCCCACCCCTGCCACCAGTGGGCAAGAGCTTTTATAAGCTGGGGGAGGGGCTACATGCAGAAACAGCACAGTCAGCTGTGACGTCATCTTGAAATTGGTCATGTGGTGGTCTGACCAGCCTCACCTTGATTGTTTTCAGTACAATTGTCAGTTTCAGGGCCTGTTTGTTCCCATTTCCTTGAGGCCAGTTCTCAGAATTGTGACAGCTTATGTCATGGCTGCAGTCTGGTCATCATGTAGTTAACTTCTTCCACCTGGTGGGGGTTTTAGTATCTATAAGACAGCTCCCAGGATGCGGCTCAGAATATTATTAATAGCTATAGCCCCTGAGAAGGAACTAAAGGTCCTTGACTTTTCTTACTGATTAAACTATTACTGTTTTGTCCTGTTTGACTGCTTTCCTTTGCTTCCACATTTTCTCATTTCTCTGATTAAACATATTCTTTGGCTAAAGTTTTTCCACGGACAAAAGGCAGTTGGAGGACATGGGGGCAAGGACCAGAGGGTCCCGCTCCATTTCACTCCCACACCCCAAACAGCCCTTCCCTCACCCTGTCCTTAGAAACCGTCCCCCGAAAGCCTTTGGGAGGTTCGGGTCTTTGAAGCCCTAGCAGCCCTGGACTCCTTGCTTGGCGCCCTGCAATAAACCCCGCACTTCCCTTCACCACAACCTGGTGTCAGTGATAGGCTTTACTGCCTGTGGGTGAGCAGACCCAAGTCTGGTTCAATGAGCACCGGGCTCTGGAGGCTGGATTTGGGGTAGCTGCAATTCTGGGTTCCACCGGGCTGTAACGATCGAAGAGACAGGCTGTCACCCCCAGGGCACTGCACAGATAACCGACTAAGACAACCACCAGTCTTCTGTGAAAAAGACCTATTTGCTGGTCCTGGAGCTTTGGCCTGGAGGGGCAGCCTTCTGGTTTGGCACTAGGAGTCTTTGAAACAGAGGTCGGCAGGCAAAATCTTTCCGTAGCCCTGCGGTGGCTCCAACACCGACAGAATGGAGGGGAATTTGGCCCCCTTGGAGCCTAAGTCTTCCCTGCCAATTGCTGCCTAGAGGAAAATAAGAGCAACATAGCCAAGCCTCTGAGGAACCACAGCCACTAGCATCCAATTAATTAAGATGCACTCTCTATAATTAGTGCTGCCTGCAGCCTACCTTAACTAATACAAGCAGCCCAGGATCTTGCTGTGAGAAATGAAGTAGGTAGGGGAAGATAAAATTGTCTTCAAAAACGTTTTTATACACTCTAAATGTATGTATTACATATATACATACATGCATATAACCCTACTATGTATAGTCACACATATATGTAATGTGTATGTGTATATATATACACACACACAAACCACATATAATATATATTATATATATGTGTGTATTTGACATATATACATACAAAATGCATTTCCTAAAAGGAGCTATCAATTAACAAAACAAGATTAACCTGGTTTGAAATGGAAACTGCCTAAATTTGAGCTGAATGAGCTCAAGAGAGTGGTGCAATTTATCTTTAATAAGGTATAATTTGAGATTTAAAATGTTTCCTTATTATTTCAGGCCAAGAACTAATAACTTTTTTTTTTAATTGGGGTATAGTTGCTTTACAATGTTGTGTTAGTTTCTGCTGTACAATGAAGGGAATCAGCTTAGATCTCCCTCCCATCGCCCCCATTCCATCCATCTAGGTCATCACAGAGCACTTATCTGAGCTCCCTGTGCGATACAGCAGGTTCCCACTAGCTATCTATTTTACACATGGTCGTGTATATATGTCAATCCCAATCTCCCAATTCATTCCACCCCCTCTTCCCCCCTCCCCATGTCCACATGTCCATTTTCTACGTCTGCATCTCACTCCTGCCCTGCAAATAGGTTCATCTGTACCATTTTTCTAGATTCCATATATATGTGTTAATATATGATAATTGTTTTTCTCTTTCTGACTTACTTCACTCTGTATGTCAGACTCTAGGTCCATCCACTTCTCTACAAATGACCCAATTTTGTTCCTTTTTATGGTTTTACCTTATATCTAAAAACTTCGTGGAGCTCACTTTGAAGAATAGTTATTTATTAACAATAAATTATTTAAATTACTTGAGACTTCACATTAAATAGAAACCCGAGTAACTTATTAGATGAGGTCTGGAAGAATTCCTAAAAGGTAATTGTATATATAACTGAAATAAGAACCAACCAAAGAGACCCAAATCAGCTTCAGTGGCAAACTCATTTTCTCTTAGTAGAGAAGTTAGGGGGTGGGGAGGGCACAGTGACAGCTAACACTATTTCTATACAAGCTGCCTCATCCAAGCTGCCTCCATTAATTAACTTGAGCCTAATCTTCCAAAAAAAGGTAGACCCACACCATTGAACTAAATCCCAGCAGACTCTGAAAATCTGAACAATTTTGAGTAGTGGAACTAAAAGGGAAATTCTCATGAAAGTATGAGAGAGTTGAAAGAATGATAGCAAATCCCATTCTTGATATTTTTATTTTCTAGAAAAAAAAATGGCTACAGTTAACTTAGACGTACAGTGACTTTTTTTCTAATTCACCTATTTACCAGGATCTTGGGTTTGTCTAGTAATACAATTACATAAAGTTACTTCTCCTTCGTAAACTGAAAAATTCTGATTTGTTGCTAGATCCACATATCATAGGTTGGTACACAGATCATTGTTTGAGAGGGGTAGATATTGATCAGTAATTTTCACCCCTGGCTGTTAGAATCACCCTGTAGTTTTAAAAAATACAGATGGGCTCTACCTGAGATCTTCTGAATCAACATACTCGAGCATAAGGCTCAGATATGTATATTTCTTTAAGGTCCAATGGTAATCAACACTTCAAAAGATGTTGGTCTATATTGATATCTGACTAAAAAAATTTCTTCTCAAATAAAGATTTTATTTGCAATAAATTAAATATCAACTCCATTGAGAACATTGTGATGTTGCTGGTTAAACTGATTTCTAAGTGTTTTTATTTTTTGTGTATGTGAGTATAATGACTATTTATTTGGGGCTTGAAAAACGTTTATAAATGTTGGTTGATTTCAGGTTCAGTAAACAGTCATCATTATATTTTCAATTCATGGTTTAATGCAAATCTTACCTTCAGTATTTAAAATGGGAATGCTTATTCTTATGGAGATATAATAAAATATGACAGACCAATTCTAGGCTGATGGTACTCTGAAATAAAGAGAATCTGAAAGTCCAATGACAAACAATGCATGGCTTAGTATTTTGGCTCAATAAATAATTTTTACTTTTTATAATTACCTTAAATTCCAGAAGGAAAATGAATTAACTTGAGAGGGATACCACCAAAGGCATTTCAAAGAACATAGGATTAACCCTTCTTCCTGATGCCATTTTCAACAGTATTTGATGGGGCTATAATGTATCCTACTAAACTATTAATTCATTCAGAACATATTTATTGAGTGTTTATCATTTTATACACACTAGTCTAAACTTTGGGGATACAGGAGCAAATGAAGCAGATCCAAACCCTTACCCTCATGGAGCTTACATTTTCAGTGAAGGAGACAGACGTGAGCAAAATAAAAAGTAAATTACTTAGTCCATTAGAGAGTAATAGGCACGAAAGAGGAAATATGTTCATTTCCAGCTACCTCCTTGAACCATGGAGAATGCAGCACTTCTTAGCTATGGGTTATGTTTGTTTACTTGACGATATGATGCTTCTATTCTAAATCTTTCCATTGCTGACCTAACCTGTGTTGTCCATTTCTTGATCTTTTCTGTTCATTTATATTCCTGTTATGGTTTAATCAGGGGCTTACATGATCCAGATTCATGAAAGCTTGGCAGGTAGAGTAAGAGGGTGCTTTTAAATCTCTCTTTCATATAAATTTACTACCTTTATCCCTTGGCCTCCCACAATTGAACTGGTACACTTCCATGTCCTCTAGAAGGGCTCAGTACAGTAAATGCTCAGGAAAAAAATGGTACAGTCTGCCTTGGATGTCCCACTGATCTTGCCAAGTCTGAGGAAGTCAAATTACATAATGGCCTAACTCCATCAATTAAACATTACGATTCACCCATTAACAGGGCCACCCACTGTGGCACATGCCACAGGCAGATACCCATAATCATTTAGTGCCAATAAAGCGAATGGGAGGGTGCTGTCCGGGGTGTGTGTGTGTGTGTGTGTG
>NW_020837981.1:18770338-18918417 GCF_003676395.1 Aethalodelphis obliquidens | reverse complement strand
GTGTGTGTGTGTGTGTGTGTGTGTGTGTGTGTGTGTGACTCCTATTGTTAAATCAGTCCCTATGAATCAGGTGACTCCAAGATTGAATCAGCACCCCTTTAACACATGACTCCCATGTAGCAAAACAGCCCCCTAAATCATGGGACTCCCATTGATTAAATCAGCCCCATTAAATATTGACCCCACCATTAAATCAATCATTCCTCTTAAATCTCCTGACACCATTATACCAATCAAACCCCTTAGGTTTCCTGACACACATTAAAGCAATCTGCCTTCTTAATTCTCCTGAACCCCATTAAATTAATTGGCCTTCTTAATCTGACTGCCAATAAAACAATAACCCCCCTTAAATCACGGGATTGCCTTTGATTCAATCGTCCCCTTAAAATTACCAGTGATTCAATCTGGCCCCTTGTATCAGGTGACTGAAATTGAATCAATCACCCCCCCACCACGTGACTCCCTTTGATTGGCTCTGTCCCTATAAATCATGTGAATCCCAATGATTAAAACAGCTCCCTTAAATACTGTGACCCCATTTAATCAATCCTCTTTCTTAAATCTCCTGATATTCATTAAACCAACGAAATGCCTTAGGTTTCCTGACCCAGATTAAATCAATCTGCCTTTTTAAGGCTGCTGACACCCATTAAGAAGGATGATTGATTTCATTAGTGTCACCATATTCAAGAAGGCAGATTGAATCAATGGGAGTGCTCACCACGCCCCCGCCCCCGCAGAGTCCAGCCCTGGGGTACAGCCCCACTACTATAGAGAATGGGTTTGATAACCCCATTCCTTGTGGGGGATCCTAGAAAGGCAACCCCTTGAGCAAAAGAAATGCAACAGTTTGTGCTTAAAAGCAAGCTATCAATAACCCTGAAGTGCCAGTAGAAGCAATCCATTACTGACTAAGTCTTGATTTCATTGAGAGTGGGACTATTGGTGACCCATACATTTACTCATTTCATGTGTGAAAGCCACATTTTTTTCTCTGACTCCTAAGGGCCAGGAAGAATTCCAGATGCTGAGTCAATAAGGAACAATGCTTTGTCTTCTAAGAGTTCACAGAAGTATATAGACACCTAAATAAAGAACCACAATGTCCTATCAGAAGTATTTTACTAAATGTACTTTAGAAACTGTATTTTACTAAATCATGACTTTCACCTGTTTTATAAACTGGATCTCAGATAAAATTTCATTTGACAAGAAGAAATTCTGCTTAACACAAACAGTAAAAATGAGTTTTAAAAACACTAAAAATATATTTTTCTTTTGAAAGTTACTCTTTTTGCTTAATCAACATGGAGTGAGTTATATAACAAGACTTATAATTCATTCCTGTACAGTTAGGAATGCAGATTATCTAGTCTGAAAGCTAAAGAGACTTTCTAATGCCTGAAGATGACTTCATTTACTGTTTTTTCTCTTAATAAATTTATGTTTTTAGTGTTGCTCATCTCAACATAAATTATATAAAATCTGAAGTTTTTAATTCTAGTCGCTTGGACTTTTGAATCATATCTTCTTATAGGCACGAGTTTAATAACTTTTCTATTTTCCATAATACCTAACACTTGGAAAGACTGAAGAGTCCAATACCTGCTGATAGAGTTTGTGAGGCAGATTACCAAAGGAAAATACTGCTATATGAAAACAGACTTTTTTGATATTCTTCATGGCTGGACATTTATCAAACTAGGCAGTGACTATAGCATTTCACTTTGTCCTTAATTGTCTACAAAACAAACTAAGGTATTCAAGACTGTCCAAAAAGAAAAAAAAGAAAAGAAAGGTAAGAATATTCAGTTGAGTCAGCTACAATACTAAGAAGTCTGCTCATCTTGTAAAGGTTTTGTACTAAGGTAGTTATAGCACATGGTGATGGTGGTTTGCCTGGTGTACGAGTTGAAAGCTATCATGATTTTAGAATTATCTTCAGAATATTTGAAGTCATGTAGTTGAAGTTTTATGCAAAATCTCTTATGACTCCAGCCAAACCCTAGACTTTTAAAAGGCAGGAATCGTTCTTTGCAAACATCAGAATAACAGAGGCAGTGTCCTGCATGTGGTGAGTGAGCACTGAACAAAGGTTTGTTTACGCGATTTATTTTAAACTCTTTGCCTAACAGGGAAAACGTCTGAGGCCAGAGGACCTGGGAATAGCCTAAAGTTAGCCAAACTTTGGCAGTCTGGCATCGATTCAAGCTAGTTATAGCTTTAACAAGTGTGAGCTTCCTTCTTTGTCTTTTCAAAAGCTTACTGTGGTTTTGCCAGGTAATACTCAAGCCACGTCAAGATCACCACGCAACAGACAGGCAGCCTTTTAGGGACTCACATTGCATTTCTTCATTCAGTCCTCTTTATGCTGTCTCAGTAAAGTGTCTGTCACTTTCTCTTAAAGGACAGTAGGATGAAAGAACGTGTGGAATTGAGGTCGGGAGCAGCTGTCTTCTCTTTAGCTCCTATAACTCTGATCACCTGGGTAGAGGCAGAAAAGCAGGGAATTAGTCTGGAGTGAACAAAACTGTGTGGACAGAAACTAAAGAAAAGCTTGGGGAAGCCTGGAATATTCAGAGGAAAGAAGAAAGAACCATTTTGAGGACACCAACAAAATAGTCATCTGTTTTTTAGTCTGTGGACTGTTGTTAACACCAGATGCCCTCAGGGGTCTCTGGGAAGCTCCACCTCTGGGAACTTGTACCCCTTCCCTCAGGAACAATGTGCCACAAAATGGTGTGGGAAAATGGAGATGCCTCCTATCTCCCTCAGTATCCTAAGAAAAGAAATTCTGACATGCTGAGCTATGCATGCAGGAGGATTAATGGGATGTGTTCCCAGGGACAGCAGTTAGGAAGCAGGGAAAACAGTGTCGAACAGAGGGAGAAGACAAAGTGAGACGCAGTTGCAACAGTGGCCTCAGCCAGTCACTCAAAAAGTTCTAAAGCTTGGAAGTCCTTCCAGGGGTGTTCCTACAGAGGCAAGGAGTCTAGGCTTTAGTACTGCCCAGTAGTGGCCAGTTGCTGGATGTGGGCTGCTCCTGGAGAGGGGGAATAACCTCAAGCAAGGCAACCTTTTGCATCAGAGGGCAATCCTCAGAGAGGGATGCAGTCCTGAGCTGTCAGCAGCCAACACTGCCAAGCACGTAAGAGTAAGTGCCAAGTCCCTTAGGAGGGATCTGAGTGGCATGACATGGTGTCACTCTCCCCACTCAGCCAGACTAATTAAGACCGTCAGTAGAAATGATCAGGATTGATTCTGACCCCAGGATCACGTGTCATTACATTTTACCCTGTGCTGAACAAAGTCCTCACCACGTGACAACTACTACTCTTCACAGATTATCTCATTTTATCCATTCATCACTGTAAGATCTTATTTGTCTCAATGTGTACATAAAGAGACTAAGTCTTAGAGACATTAAATAACTTTCCCAGGTTCACACTACAAGTGAGAGCATTAACAGAATTCAAAGTTAGATTTTTCTGAATCCAAAATGTTCTGAACCAATTCATAGCATTCAAGATTATATGCTATTGGTTGTGTTTTTATCCCTGACCATCCCACAGATACTTGCGGGGATGGGTAAATTGCATTTACATAGAGAAGGGCAAGTGTATAATCCAGGAAATTTAGGTTTCTGAAAAGTTACTGAACTATACCAAACCGTGTGTGCCCAAGAACACCCTTTTTAGGCCAGTGAGGCAGGAGGAGGACTTCATGCCAGCCAGGTGAGCTGAGCTGAATCAACATCATGAATCTGGGACTATCAGAGCTGAGCAAATGAACCTAGAAATTATGGACTGAAGCAACAGCACTGTCCATGAGATTACCTCCAAAAATAGCATTTATTAAAAGACTCTTGGGCTTCCCTGGTGGCGCAGTGGTTGAGAATCTGCCTGCTAATGCAGGGGACACGGGTTCGAGCCCTGGTCTGGGAAGATCCCACATGCCGTGGAGCAACTAGGCCCGTGAGCCACAACTACTGAGCCTGCGCGTCTGGAGCCTGTGCTCCGCAACAAGAGAGGCCGCGATAGTGAGGGGCCCGCACACCGCAATGAAGAGTGGCTCCCACTTGCCACAACTAGAGAAAGCCCTCGCACAGAAACGAAGACCCAACACAGCCAAAAATAAATTTAAAAAAAGAAAAAAAGATCCTTTAAAAAAAAAAAAGACTCTTCCTCAAACATCTTCCCTGTATCTTCTCTCCCCCACTCCAAACCCAGCAGTCTGCAGCAAAGTCAAAGATTTATTGAAAGTCAGGAATGTGAATGGTGTTGTAAGTGTGTCACACACCAGCTTGCTTTTTTCATTTATTATTTTGTCTTTGCTGTTATTTCCTTTTTTATCTCCTGACTTCTTCCCAGAAAAACTACTACATCTAGTTCAAAAGCATAGCATAGCAGATGTTTCCCATTTCAGGTACACAAAGCTACTATGCAATTACGGAATATGCTGGAAGAAATTTGGAGGAAATGCAAATTATTCATTTAATAAGAAAAAATGTTAAACAGAGATCATCAAAAGGGACTATTTTCAAAATGTTTTGAAGCCTGCGTGCAGGATTGTTTTCCTATAACGATTACAATGTCATGTTCCAGAAAGCATTTCCAGAATATCATATGTGTATTGACAGTCTCAGTACCTGATGATCGAGAATAGTTTGTTCCTGGACCTCTCTCTCCAAAACAGAGCAGAAGCAACTGTCTTCCTCCTTTCTCCTTTCTGCCCTTCCCCACCAAGACAGGAGGTTGTTGTAAACAAGGAGAATTACCAAATTGGACAAAATGTTCCCAGTCTTGGGAAATAAATATTGAGTACAGTCAGGAGATGACCTTTTCTTTCCTTATCTGACTTAAATGAATAAATCCCATGAAATAGATGATGCACCTAGTCCAGAGCCAAAAATACAGTAGGAATTCAATAAATATTTGTTGAATTCCTAAGTGTCCATCACCTAGTCCATGAGACCACCCTGTTACCTCTGGAAGAATTCATCCCTCCCTCCTCTGTGCTCTGACAACATTTCTTGCATTTTTAAGAACATTCTCACAAATTGACTTGTTGTATTTAGTAAAAGTTTCTGTCTCTTCCTCTTATCTTCAGGGCAGGAACTGGTCCTAGTTCAATCTGTATCCCACACTTTGTCCTGCACAGAACAGGACTTAATATCAATGTTTTACTAACACTCACAAGCCACCATTTTGGGACCTAGCAGAATGGGCTGTGGAATTGGCAGCTGTGCCAAAACAACTGGTGCTGGCCACGATGGTAGCACTTTATATCTTGATGAGGAAGGTGGACTCGATCCTGCTAACTGCCCATGGCAGATTCATGGCACACTGCAATATGCTAGATCTCATTTTGTCACTGCTGTCCTCCCCACGTCATCTGCAAACAGCACAATACTGTCAGGCTGGAATCCACAAGTTGCTGCGTCGATGGTATGCTTGAAAGAAAAGAAAGAAAAGACAATTCAGGCTAAAACCCAGACCTACAGCTGGTGTAAAACTTGTGCTGCAGAGAGTTGCCAAAGGTTCTCAGTCCTGGCCTATGATGCAGGGGTTTTGCTTCTCCGGGTGAATTTAGGAATGGTTGAGTGACTATTCATTTCATGCCTCATTTCTTTGTCCATGACTTTGCTCAGAGAAACGGGAATACATGGTGGTTACAGGGCGAACCCTGGAGCCAAGGGGCCCGCATTTGAATCCCAGATCTGCCATTTTCTAGTTGTGCCTCCTCAGGCAGTTTCCTTAACATCCCCCATGGTTCATTTCATCTGCTAAAAAGTGGGGGTAATAATATTTAGATCACAGGACTGGTGTGAAGGTTAAATAAATGAGTACCTGGAAAGCACTCAGAACAGTGCAGAATGCAGAATACTTACCGAATCATGTCAGCTCCACTCAGGGCACTGTATGTGGCATGGTGAGGAGTCTGGAATTTACTCTGAGTACAGCAGTAAGCCACTGGGGAGATTTAAGCAGGGGAGTTATGTGATCTGATTTATTTCTTACATATCCCTCTGACTACTCTGAAAGGCTGCATTGGAGGAGAAGGAGTAGAAAGGTGGAGATGAGTTGGGAGGCTCCCGTAGCAGACCTGGGAAGAAGTCATGATGACCTGGAGCAGGTGACGGCTTCCTCTAGAGGAAAGGTAGACACGATGGGCAGGACTGGCTGTCTCTGGGGGGTAGAACAATGAAATGTGACAAAGGAGTACATGTAGGAGGTGAGGGAACGGGAGAAATAAATAATAAAGATTCTAGGTTTCTGGCTTTAGTCATGGAAGCTTGGTGATGTCATTTACTGAAACAGAGAAGACTGAAAGAGGAACCTATTTTGGAAGGGAAATCAAACTTTCCTTGGGGAGTTCTAAGTTTCAGATGTCTATGAGAAGTCCATAGAGAACTTTCAGATGGCCTGTATTTAAGCCTGGAAATCACATGAATAATTTCATGAATAAATCTATATGGAGATATAAACTTGCATTGACATATAGATATTTAAAGCCACAAAAAGAAATTATATCTGCTATGACCCTGGGGTTGATATAAAAGAAGAAGGAGGACATAGTCCTAAATGACCCCAATATTTCAGGTCAGAGAGAGAAGTATCACATGAAGATGACTGGGAAGTGTAACCAGGGAGACGGGAGAAAACCTAGGGAGTGTGGTGACATAGAAATAGAGAGAGAAAAACGTATCAAGGGGAGTAAAGTGGCCTGATGGGTCTAGTAAGATGAGCATAGAAAACTGTTATTGGATTTGGTGACGTGGAGGCCATTCATGACTTTGACAAGAATCCTTTCAGTGGAGTGATTAGAAATTAAAAGGCAATTGGAAAGGAGTTAAAAATGTAAGTGGTGGTAAAGAAATGGAGAAGGTTTACATGGAAGGGGAAGAGTGAAAGAAAGTGTATGACAAAGAGAAAGACTCCATCTTTGATGTTTGACCTCTGATAGCTTTTATGCCCCAACCCTCCCCCTGACACTCTCATATGGGTGGCTGGATAAGAAAGTCCACATGCTCCCTCCCCTGGTGCTGATGGAGAAGTTGAACCCACACAAACCCCACCCAGCCCTCAAGATCCTCTATCCCACCATACCCAACCCCAGTCTCCCACCAAATCAATAAAAGCCAAAGTCACCCACCCTGCTTTGCTCTTGCTTTACTTCGGACCCAGCCTGAGCCCTTCTCCTTGATGAATCCTTTTGCTGTTTAATGTGTGAATAATAAACCTTACCTCAGGTCTCACTGGTGCCCATGTGTCATTCATGCCAACATCTGGCAACACATCCTGGCAGAGGATATGCCCAGCATTCAGCAGGCGACACTAGGCACCCAAGTAAAACAGACAGAAGCAGGGTGTGAGGTCAAGGGAAAACTGGACAGTCTGTCTTCTTGGAGGTGGGAGAACACAGAACATGTTTTTATGCTAAATGGAAAAGCCCCACAGAAGATTGGACATTATTGGAGCAGGAGAAAGAGGAAGTAAGTGCAGAGTAAAATACTTGAGGGGCAGAGAGGAGACGGGGTCCGGGAAAAGGGCAGAGGCTGGCCATCAACAGGAAGAGAGACACTTGTTCCCTTGTAATGGAAGAGAAAAGGAGAAGATGGGATTCAGTTCAAATATCCCAGACCTGAGTCAAATAAAGTGAATGAGTGCAGAAGCAATGGGGAAGATGATAGGGAGTGAATGTGACTGTGGGAAGCTGTAGAGAAAATATGCTTCTACCGGATTCAAATAGGAGATTTTACAACATGAAACCTGCCTAGGGGCTAGCTGTTCATAAACCCTGGGGCTGCCAGGGGTCCTACAGAATTGCTGGTATTCCCTGTGAATTACTCCTGCCCTTTACGTCTCATAAAAATATGAGACTGGTCAGAGCACAAAGGCCATACATCTGAATAGAACAGTTTCACAGTGGTTGCCCAGACTTTCACTGCAACCTCCCGAGCTGCACTTTTATCTTCGTCTTAGGAAGGATGGGTTACTAAGAGAGTGCAGGAATTTCCACAAATAACAAGTAGTTCAGTTTTCATTTCTTTGGGGTTTTTTCAAACTGTTTTAACAGTTGTCTAGCTATATAAAGGTAAACTGTTAGTTATTGACCCCTTATATATATATTTTTTCTCCTTATATATATATTTTCTCTTTGAGATTCATGAACTACGTGTTCAAACTAGGAAAGCAATTCATAATTCACCTGGGAACCAGCTAGCTGAATAGAAATGTGTATATTTCCACAGAAAGGGACTCATTACTCTGCCAGTATTGCATAGGGCTTTATGAATAATTGTTATAAGACAAAGGGGCTTACAGGAAGAAAGCTTTCGCATTTATCTTAGATTATTTTTTTGCACTGAAAATAATTTATCCACTTGCATTTAATTTGCTTTGGTGTTAAGTTTGCCATTTGCCTTCTGCTCAAAAGACAGGCACAGTCTAACATTTGGAAACGTTAAGGAAATTTAAAAAATATATTAGTATAAAATATGTTAACAATACAAAATCAGTAGCCATTATATTTTTAAAATACAATTGCTGGACTTTTTTACTCTAAAATATAATTTAAATAATAACAGACTATGTTTGGGGCTGAGGAGAAGAAAAATACATTTTTATGTCTGTTATGTGGTGAATACTAGATTTGGTGTGTTGAATACCTTATCCCTTTTGAAGTGGGTTTTATCTGCACAGATGAGAAAACGGAAGTTCAAGAGTTTAAATAATTTGTCCAAAGTAAAAAGAAACTAGAAAATGGCAAAGCCACAATGTAAATATAGGTCTCAGTTTGAAATGCCTTCTATTGCTATCTCCCAAAATAGAGGTTAAAGGGAAGGTGAAAGATTCCCATTAAACTCAAAATCTCATAACCTCAAGTAATTTTATACATTTGACATTTGAAGATTGACAACGACAGAGTTTTCTCCTTTCAAATCACTGGAATTTGATGTGGCTAATATTCAGGTCGAAGTCATGAATCTTTAACAGGTGATTAATCAACATTTCCTTCCTTCAATCTAATCACTGCCTTTATATTTGCATGGTCTAAAAGTAGGAGCAAAAGAAAGGGGGAGGGGGGTGTTGAGGGTTATAGGAATCCCTGTGTATAGTTCTCCCTGAGTAGACAGTTTTGTCTACACTCCAGATCGGCACACCCAGGGTTTAATAGTATAGAGATTAGACCCTTCTAGGAAGTCAATTTTAAAAGACTCTAGAAAGGGCAGTTATTTGGCACATTGATCCAATATCTTTAAATAAAAAACAAAATAAAGCAATCTCATACTCTTATTTTAAAGGATTATTTACATACAGATGTATGTGGCACAGGCCACAATAACTGATATACAACAAAATATCAATGCAGTCCTTTTATCTATCTTTAACTGATTAGACAGCATTGAACTACTTCTAACCCCAGGAGGATAACATTGAAGGTTTTTATGGTTCTGATTAACAAGGTGAGTTTTGCATCTGCTGCTGTTTATTTTGTAGGGAGGAGTGTTTTTCTTGTTTGTTTTCTATCAAGTTTAATGACTGTTTCTTTAGTTAGTTTTATAATTTTGACAATGAAGAATTTAGACAAGACAGATAAGCTGGGTTCACTGCAGTAACAAATAACCCCCATATCTCAGGGGCATAATACAACGAAAGTTTATTTCTCCTTCATGTTGCATGTTCTTTGGAGGTTGGTGATGGGGCCTGATGGGGCAGCCACCACCCTAGGGCCTTCGCAGTCACCCTGACTAAAGGAAACAACATGGCAAGTCACAGACCAGCTTCCACGCTTCTACCCAGACCTCACTACTACTTATTTCACTGACCAAAGCAAGTCAGGTGACCATAGCTAACTTCAAAGGAAGAAAGAAGTGCAATCCTGAAATGTGTACAAGGGAAGAACCAGAAATATTTGGTAGAAAGCACTCCTAACCTCAGCACAATCATTTCTTTTCCCTTAGTCTTTCTTTTACCAGGCAGAAAGACAATAAGAGATAGAATAGCAGAAGTTAAGAATTCAATCAGCAAACTAAAGAATTCAAGTCCACCCAAAACAATGTAAGAATGATGTAAGTTAGGCTCTGAATTAAGAACAGAATTGGTTTGCAAAGAAAAGAAAGAGTATTTCATGTGAGAATGGATCATTGAGACCTAAAAATGAACTGTTACATAGAGCCAAGATTACACATGGTGGTTGTGTCCCTATATTGATCCACAAAGGTTAATTTAACCCATTGGTAAAAGAAAATTAGGACTACAAATACTGTTGGCCTTGAGACTGGGTGTAGTGGGATAACTGAGGACATGGAAAGGAGACGTGACCGATGAGCACCCACCCCCCACCCAGCAAACTGGGGGCTGGCGAATAAGCCAGAACTGCAAACAGTCCTGATTGCTTTGAGCCCCCCCGGCAAACCGGGGGCATGCGAATAAGCCAGAGTTGTGAACAGTTCTGAATGCTTCGAGCGCCCCCCCCGGCAAACCGGGGACCTGCAAAAGAAGAATTGAGTGCTTTGGGCACTGATCCATGGGATGTCCTCAGTATAATCAGAGTGGTGGGAACGCAAGGAGATGCCCTTGTGCTAGTTCAGTATAATCAAAATAATGGTGGGAACTTTGTGCTGTTCTTGCGCTCAAGGACGAAGCACGGCAGGTGCTCACGAAAGCCAATTATTGCTTGTATAATTAACAAAAACATAGGTTGCTGCTTTGGCACTTCTGAAATGTTAAGAAAACAAGTCTTAAAGTGTAAACCTACATAATGCTTTAATAAAAGCTACCACAGCAGGACAGACGGCGCTGTTTTGCCTGAGCGAGCGGCAGCCCTCTACTGCTGTGCTTTGGCACAATTCATCTCGAGTGATGAGCTTATTTTCGGCCCTGTCCTAAGAAACTACAACACTGGGGATCTAGGAGCAGGAAATATTATAGCTAAATTTAAAAAGTAAAAGGAGATAGAAAAGGGAAATCTTCCATTTCTGCCATTGAAATGCAGGGCTGACCCTAACTTTTTTTAATAGATAAGCTTGACTCTGGTACCTTAGGCCTGGACCACCAGATACCACTGGTCTCACACTGTCATCAATGACACAGAGCCCTCTACTCAGATCTGTTGTAATCTCTAACATTGTACCAAGATCTGAAATTATTTTCTCCCACTTGTAGCACCAATTTCCTCTACTTTAGTGCAATGATTTTCGTTAACCATTAAATGAAAAGGTGTGGTTTAGTGGAAAGAGGATACAGCTAATCATCAGAGCACGTGGGTTGTAGTCCAACCTCCAGAATATACTTCTAGGTTACAATTCTTTGATACATTATATGAGTTTTAATGTATTAATCCACAATATAGAAAGAAAAATATAGAAATAAGAGCTACCACTGAATCAAATGAGGTAATAGGAGTATCTTCTTTTAAAATTCTAAAAGTAGTATAGAACTATAACGTGTGGTTATTATTATTTTTATACAGTAGTCAATCTGATGAAAACAATGTATACTAATATTTTAAAAACTGGCTCTTAACTAACCCAAACTGAGATACTTGTATCTTCAAAAGTGAAAGCTTATTAACCCAGTCATTGGGTTTCTTGAAAGCCGAGATTTTCTTTCATCTGGTAATCACGGTACACAGCATATTCTCAATAAATGTTTTATTGCCCCGAAGAACAAAGTGGGAATAGCATGAGCTGAAGCCTGGAGCATAGCCTATGAAACAGAAAGCAAGGAAGCCATACTGAAGAGGACCAAAGGACTATACATAATGGGAAGTATGCGGAAACAGGTATCCCAGGGCTGAGGGTGGAACCATGCCATTAGAAGCCTTGAAAGATGGGAATAGGAAGATAGACTTACAGCAGGCAGCAGCAGGAAGATGTTCCAACATCCAGCACAGCAATTAAACAAAAGCCACAGAAGCTGATGTCCAACTGTTCTCGGTCCCAAAGTAATGAACCTGTTGGTAGGGTAATTTTTGTAGACATTCCTTAGTAAACAACTGGCCAGTTTCTAAATACAAAGATTCCGCTATTCCTGTATGAGGGGATTTCCCTTTCATCCTTTCATTTGCTTTTCTTTCCTAGTTTAACGTATATTTTTACACAGTTCCCTGCACAGCTTAAAACTCAAGTAGTTACTATGTTGGCTGTGTACCTTGTTTTGAGATGCTTTATATAGACACAAATTACATATGTACAGAATAAATTAGTGAGAGCTTTGGATGAAGTGCTTGGTAAATATCAAAGGACATATAAAGAAGTGTTAGCACAGCTTTTGTCAATCAAGGACAGAATTAATCATCAGCAATGTGGACATCCTAACTAGACAGTCTGATTAATGTGGTAGAGATACGGATTCGTCCTAGCCCTCCACTTGCCTTGTCCTCCAGGTAAACAATAAGACCTCTTCAAACAGAATTTTTCATTTCATCAGGCAAACTTAAGGCACAGAAACCCCATGGCTTCCAGGAATAGGCTTTCATCTTAGGACAGAATTGTTTAAATGGGACTTCACACCTAGCTCTAATTTGAAAGGAAAAGTGGAAGATTAAAGAGGGACTGTTTCTCTCAATGATTTTTTTTTTTTTAAAGAACTATGCTCCTGATGGATTTAAGTCACACTCTAGGTCAAAAGCATATCCCTTATGTACATAGATATACATAGCATATCTCACTCTAAGAAAATCTATGATTTTTTTTTTAAGCATTGACTAATTTAATCCTCACATCCACAGTGGCATTGGTACTTTTGTTTTTAACTAATTAATTTAGTTTTGCTGTGTTGGGTCTTCGTTTCTGTGCGAGGGCTTTCTCTAGTTGTGGCAAGTGGGGGCCACTCTTCATCGCGGTGCGCGGGTCTCTCACTATCGCGGCCTCTCTTGCTGCGGAGCACAGGCTCCAGACGCGCAGGCTCAGTAGTTGTGGCTCACGGGCCTGGTTGCTCTGCGGCATGTGGGATCTTCCCAGACCAGGCTCAAACCCGTGTCCCCTGCATTAGCAGGCAGATTCTCAACCACTGCACCACCAGGGAAGCCCCTGATGTTTGTTTTATATTATTCCCCTGCAATTTTCTCATGCATTAGCATTATTTCTGTAACTGACCTCTACTTCACTTATATTTAAAAATCAGAGTTTTGAAAAAAGGATAAGGTGTGATCTCATATCATTCATTTCTAATCAGCACTTAGCATAGAAAAAAAATCACTTTTTAAGGGAAATTTCAGGCCATTCCAGCTGAGTAATAAAGAATGATGATCTCAACATCTAACTTGTAATTATCTCCCTAGGAAATAGGGCTAAAGAAGTTATAAGTAAGAAAACCAAGTAGGAAGATACATTTCTCGAATTTACATTATCATGTCTTCAGTCAGCCTAATCAAATGGGAATACATTCGAAAAAGATGGTGGCTAAAATGGAACTAGAAAACAGCCCCAGCCATTCACTTTTACAGTGCAAAGTCTGACCAATGTTCCTCCCCTCACTCTGCTCCTTCTTTCTACCCCCAGTTCCGGCCTAAATGAATCTCCATAGATCTTGTGTGGTTTGAATACTCTGTGACTGAGAAAATCCACAGTGCGGCCAATAATATTTTCTAACAATTTTGCCACAGCAACACTTTGTGCATTCTCTTATAGAAGTTTGCCACTCCCCGTTAAAAGGGAAAGTCTATTTCCCATTCCCTCAACTGACTTGATCAAAAGAATGTGGTGAACATGATGCTGTGTGGCTTTTGATGATAGCTCATCAAAGATGATATGCTTTTGTGGCCCTATCACTCACCAGGCTTACCCCTTTAACCCAGCTGCCATGCTGTAAGGAAGCCCAAATTAGTGCTTACAGAGAAGCCCATATGGAGAAGAATTGAGACCTCTGACCAGCAGCCACATGAGTGAGTTTGGAAACAGATGCTTCAGCCTCAGTCAAGCTTTCAGATGACTGCAGACCCACCTGACATCTTGACTACAACCTCATGAGAGAGCCTGAGTCAGAACTATCCAACAAAAATGTTTGTTGTTTCAAGCTACTAAATTTGGGAGTAGTTTGTTACGCAGCAAATACTTAACTGATACATTTTCCTGTTAGGGTTACATGAATGAAGACAATCAGTTTTGACCATACACAAGACCAGGAGCAAAGCATGCAAAAGGGAAAGACCCAAAAAAGGTGGTGGAGGAGAAACAAACAAACAAAAAAAACAAAACAGCAACCAGAGAAAGAAAGAAATTGTGGTTTTCATGGCATGCTTTAAGTAACTCAAGGAGCTGAGGGCAATTAAAATTATACTCAGTTGTCTGTGGCTGCTGAAAGCTCTTGAACTGCATGTCCAGAAATCCTGCTTCATAAGACTCCCCAAAAGAGACCAATGTACAAGGAAAACCAGAAAACACCCTGCCTTTTTAAGTATCATAAACGAGGCAAGGGACATTCAAAAATTAGAATTTTCCCAGATGAAGCAATTCAGTTTTCATACTTATGACAATTCTTTTTTGTTCTATGAAATGATTTGTATGAAAACCTTATGACATGAACGCCAGCAGAAGTGCAGAAGAGATTTCATCCTTATTTCAAATATTCTCGATCTCTGGAAAAGGGGAATGTGCCAGTGAATAAGCACCGACCTTCAGCAAATCACAGCAGTGATTTCTGTGACATCCTAGGTATCATTATGAATAACAAGCAAATTCTGAGTGAAATAAAAGAAATGGTGATGCCATATTTTGGGCTTTCTTAAGAAATTCTTGAGATCATATGTATTTAAGAATTCAGAACTTCTTGGGTTTTAGAAAGGTAAGCTGGGTATATTGCAGCACCCTAACATCAACAATAGTAACATTTCCACATAAAAAGGAATGAATATTTAACATGAACTAAAGTGTAAGTAGTCTCAAACCTGTTCAGGTCAATGGTTATTTTCCCAAATAAGTTTTAGCACGAAATGTATGAAAATATTTCGGTATTCAGAGCTTTTGGGATTTTAAAGTTGCAGATAAAGGATTATGGACTATGATGTTAAAAATATCCACTATTTGTAGATTTAATTTGTGCCAGACATTATGTTAATCTTATTTGATCCTCCCATCTCCCCTGTGAAAATGATAAAATTGAGGACTATAGTGGGTAACTAACGTTTCCAAGGTCACAGGACTAAGTGGGCAGATTTGGAATTCTATCTTGAGCCAGACTTCAAATCCCCTACCTTTAACCACTCTACTGTATCACAAGGGATATAACTTTGGTCTTTTTTCTTTTAATAGAAGTAATAACTATGTTAAAGAATTGGGGGAAATACTTATAATTTATTATCCTGACATTAGTTATTACCTTTTAAAATCTTGTTACAGGTCTTATAACAGGGTATACCCTCCAGAATAGCTAAAGAAAGTAGTAATTTCACTAGCAGTAAGGGTGTAGCCAGGGGTAGGTGAAGGTGACCATGATTTGAGATTGAGAAAAATGAATGACTAGAAAGGAATGGTAATTATTTTCCTCACTTGTTTGGAATGGTGAAGATGTTAAGAAGAGTAGACAGTGGTAGAACCCTAAAAAGATAATTCCTTTGCAAACACTAAGGGTGATTTTAGGAAGAAATTTAGGTTCTCCAGATAACATAGGAACAGAACCACTTAAAAAAAAAAAAAAAAAGACACCAGTGGACCAGCTAGCAAAGAGCTAGGGAAGACTCTCAAATCAGAGGATTTCTGGAACTACTGCACACATCAGAGCACAGTGCCAAAGTGATCTAGTGGAACTGTGGGACTCCAGCAAATTGGGTCATTGTGGGAATTTATGCACCATAAAGCTGTATAGTGTAATATGTGTCGATGATTTCCATCCAAGAAGCTGCTTTCCAAAATATTGGCTTAGGACTGCTGGCAAGTAAAGAATCAATGGGCTGTTCTGCGTAGTTCATTGTCACAAGAGCTGGGGATGTCCTTAAACAAAGGAGAATGTGTTACTCCCTTCCAGTTCTACCTAGGCAACAAACCAACTCACAATACTGTAGCAACATCTTTGACACAAACGCCACCCATGCACGAGACTTAAAACTATCTTAAACATTTGTATTACATAACAACTATATTAGGACAAGATAAATTTATACCTGAAACAAAAGCTTCCCAACTGAAAACCATCATGTGAGTAGTATTTTGATGTAAATACATTGGTGCTAAAAGTAAGAAATACATTAGTTCAGACACAGGGATCAGGATACCATCAACTAAGAAGGTAAGTTAACACCTTAAACACGACAGCAATAATCAAACTGGTATAGTTTGTCATGATCAGCTCCTTCCATATACAAGAGAAGCACCAAGAACAATAATCAGTCGTGAGTATCAGAAAACAGTTGCCTTCAAAATTCATAAGACTGTGGTAGAGCCACAGATAACTGTAGACGTTAACCTGTTAACTTAAATTAAATTGTTAAGCTTTGTGTCAGAAGTAGCCTAAAAATCAAGACAGAAGTACTCATTTTGAATCCTACCCCACCTACCTAGCCAAGTTCTGATAAGAGAATTGTCAGCAGTGAGATGCATAAAATAAGTTAATTGAAGACATACAATGGATATATTAGAACTAAAAATTGGGACTCCCCCAGGCAAATAAGCACCTGCACTATAGAAGTTCTATGTCCAATAAAAACTGTATTTTTTTTTTCCCGTAGACTGACTTTTCTCACTCTGAATTTGATCAGAGTCAAAGGACTGAATTTTCCAGCAGTATCCTCTTGCATACAACTAAAGATAAATCAGCCTTAAGAGCTCTGTTTTGTAGGAATGATTACAAACCATCACACTTGGATCTGCGTGGCTTGGACTTCTTTGTTTCAACTATTCTGAATTAACTTAAGTCATTAGTGGGCAGTGGGAATTTAATTTTAAACATGTATAAAACTGTATGAAAATGTAGGTGTATTTATTTCATAACTTTCATCCTTCACAGTCAGGTTGAGAAAATACATAAATTTTTCTTTTTATTGCAGCATAGTTGATTTACAATGTCATGTTAGTTTCAAGTGTACAGCAAAATGATTCAGATGTTCAGATTTGCATGAAATATCTTTTTCAATCCCCTCATTTTCAATCTATATGTGTCCTTTGCCATAAAGTGGGTCTCTTATATTGTAGGCTCTTGTTTTAGTATCCAGTCTGCCACTCTGTCTTTTGATTGGAGCATTTAGTCCATTTATATTTGAAGTAACTATTGATAGGTATGTATTTATTGTCATTTTAAACCTTGTTTTCCAGTTGATTTTGTATTTCTTTATTTCTTTTTCTTTTTCCTTTTGCGCTTTGATGGTTTTCTTTTGTATTATGCTTGAGTTCTCTTCTTTTTGGTTTTTGTGCATCTATTGTATGTCTTTGAATCATGGTTACCCTGGTTTTCAAGTGTGTTCACTCCTTACTATATCTACTTGCTTTAGACTGGCAGTTATATAAGCTTAAATGCATTCTAACAAAAGAATCTACATTTTCTTACTCTCCTTCTCCACATTTTATGATTCTGATGTCTTATTTTACATCTTCACGGTTAGTCTTTTGCTTTTCATTGTGGTTAAAATCACTTTCATAAACATTTTTTGATTTTTAAAATCTATGTACTGGCTTGTTTTTTGATCTCCTATCCTTTTGTGTATTTGCTTATCCTATTGTGATTTTCTCTTTCCTAGAGCTTCTTGCTTCTCCTTTCACAGCTCCCTCCCAGGGACACAGGTCCTATCCAGGTTCCTTTTTGTTCTTCCTTTTGTCCTACCCAGTTATGTAGTGATCTTGCTTGCAGCTTTGGTTGTATGAGATCTTCTGGCAGCGTTCAGTGTATATTCAGCGATCTTTATGTTCCACATGTGGATGTATTTTTGATGTATTTGTAGGAAGAGGTGAGCTCCATGTCCTCCTATTCCACCATCTTGATCACCACCCACTAATGCCTTTAAACAAGGCAGAGTATCTGACTTGAAACAAATTATTATTGAAAGATAAAAATAAGTGCCTAATTCATGCTTTCACTGATTATTTCTTAACTTCTGGAGACATTAGCTGCATTAAGTCTATAGCTCTGACACTGTAAGTTCCTGGAGACAATAAATGTGATGCTCTGGACACAATGGCATCAAATGCCTCATTCCCACACGTGCTTGGGGTAGAATTCTATTTCTAAAAGAGTGTGATTTCAGGGCTAATAAGCTGACCCTAAATCTCTCATTTGTCCTTTCATGAGGACATCTATTGAAAATATAATGCACAGGTTTTCATTCAAAAAATGAAATATGAAATACAAGTATGAAATACTAGTATTTCTTTCTGGAGTTAAATCATTCAAATCTTTCCCATTTATTTACACGTCAAGCTCTTCATTTACATGTCAAGCTCTTGTTTCTCTCTAACATCCAGTCCCAAGGTCTTCCCCTTCTTCAGCCCTTTCTGAACTGTGCCATGGAGTATGTGGCTCTCTTCTTGCTGCCCCCATAGGATTCTGCAAATAAAATAATGCTTATTTTTTATTATGATTTATCTTTTTACACGATGTTCTTCCTTTATTAAGCTATAGGCTTATCAAGGACCCAATGTATGCTGTCCTTATCATCTCTGCAGCCAAAATGATGCCTGGTGTATACAGGCATACCTCAGAGATATTGCCGATTCATTTCCAGACAACCCTCATAAAGTGAATACCACCATAAAATGAGAACATGAATTTTTTGGTTTTCCAGTGCATATAAAAGATATATTTACACTATACTGTAGTTTATTAAGTGTGCAATAACATTATGTCTAAGGAAACAATGTATATACCTTAATTAAAAACTACTTTATTGCTAAAAATTGCCAAAACAATTACAATAATAACATCAAAGATATCACAAATCACCATAATAAATATGATAATGAGAAAGTTTGAAACTTTGCATGAATTAACAAAATATGATACAGAGACATGAAGTAAGCAAATGGTATTGGAAAAAGGGCACCAACAGGCTTGCTCAACTCAGGGTTGCCAAAGACCTTCAATTTGTAGAAAATGCAGTATCTGTGGTACACAATAAAGCAAAGCACAATAAAATGAGGTATGCCTGTATTAAGGTCTCATAAAAGTCTGTTATCTGGTGAATATATAATGGAGGATGTAATTGATCACTCTCTCTGTGCCTAGCACTGGGCTAAGCATTTTCTTTGCATGATTTCATTGGCTCTTCTCTCAACACTATAAGTATTGTCATTCCCATTTGGTCAAAAAGGAAATCAGGTCCAAGGGGGTTAGTAACTAGCTTGCTTCAGCCTGCACAAATAGCAGTTAAAGGATAATCAAACCAAGATTGTCTGCTACCAAGTTTTTTCCACCACAGCAGTGAACAGTGGGCATGTTTGATGAGAGTCTTCAATGGAATTACCTCGTGATCATGCTATTTTGCTTCCATGGAACAGAAGGGAGCAGTGTAAGAGACAAATTATATGGATTGAGTTAAATGAGTATAATCTGTGATAATCTGGTATAAACAAAAACCTCCCCAGGGGTACAACTACATGTATCCAAATGTTATATATTAAATAAATTTAAAATTATGCTGTCTGGATCAAGGAGAGTGAATATTTCAAGGAATGTTCATCATCTCTCTTTTTTCCGCATTGTATGCAACACCCTTTCTTTGGCTAACTTTATTCCTTAATCTCTCTCCCTACTCCAACGAGACACTGACTTTAGAGCAGAGAGCGTTGTTTTACACTCAATTGCAACCTCCCAAACATACCATAGTGACCAACAGAGAGCAACAGCTCAGGATATATTTTGATGGGAAAGATGCATTGACCAGCAAATGCAGGCACAACAACAGTGGATTTATCTACGTGTCATGTTTGGTCCACAGTGCAACGGTCAATCCTGAGCTTAAACTAGATGATCTCTGAAACACCTTTTTACCACATTTTCACTTTTGCCTTTTCTTGAGCACCTGCATCTAGAGACAGCACTCTGTGCATCATCTCTGATTCTCACAACAGCCTTATAAGACATATTTCTATAGCCATCTGCCTCTGGCTCAGAGGCAGAAACTAATTTAGGTAAGGTTTTCCAAAGTGTAAACAGTGTAGCAAGGACTTCAACCAAAGTCCCTGTAACTCCAGAGCTTATATACTGTCCACTAAACCCACAGCTCCTTGTGAACCTACGTGGAAAACAGTTACACACTGATAAGGAAAGGAATGAAAATCTTTGCTACTATAATGTTAGCAAATTACCAAAGAAACAGTTGTTATTATGTTGGGTATTTGAGGGTTATATTCTCCTGACAGAGACTGTGAATGGGAGTGGAAAGCCTCAAACAGTGAAAAGGAGGTTGGGAGAGGAACCACATGTGAGATCCAGGGCCTGTTATGTTTTCGTGGGTTTTTTTGGTTTTTTTTTGTTTTTTTTTGCCTTGCCACGTGGCTTGCTGGATTAGTTCCCTGACCAGGGATCGAACCCAGGTTCCCTACAGTGGAAGTGTGGAGTCCTAACAATTGGACCACCATGGAATTCCCCCCTTTTTTTTTTTTTTCAGGGCCTATTGTTTTGAATTGACAACAAAGTTGATTGCTGCTGTTAACAATCTGAGCATAATTTGAGTTGTTTTACTAGTTAAAAAAAAAAAAAAAGTCTTGCAAGTCACAAAATTTCCTTTAATTCTAGTGATGCCATGTCAACCTGGTCCATGGAGACAGTTCAAAGGAAACCAAATTTTGGCCACGTTCTATGAGACATACATCTCATACACAAATATGCATTTAAAGCTATGGAGGAAAATACACATTTTATAGCAAGGTGATCTGCCAACAACAAATTAAAAAGTTTAAAGTCACAAAATTTTAAGCAAAATGATTAGTCCGCTTATATAAAAGTTTGTTGCTAAGCAACCACATCAATGGAATATTTCAATTATGATTTGAAGTTCTCGGGCTCCCCTTAGCAGTAACAAAAATAGACATTCCATGGCTAATGAAATCATCTTCTCATAAAATATGGAAACCTGAGACTAATTTTCTGAAACAATGTGTCCTGAAAACATGGCAACATATTAATATTAAAACATAGAGTGAGGGCCTGGTGATTATAATCTGTTATTTTCCACTGCACATTGACATTTTTCCACTAAAAATGAGCTCTTGGGTAGTCTGCTATGTTCTTTAACCCTCAGTAAAATAATTGGATATCTATTTCCTTTTTGAAATCATAACTATAGTCATTAAGCAGGTGAGTGATGAGGCAGTTATACAACCCCCAGAGCTTCATATTTCTCTTTAGAGTATTATTTCTTCATCTTTTGGTTTTAAGATCCACACTTTTTGTATGAAATAAGAATGAATTAGGATGCCTTGCTATTAATTATGTTATAAACTGTGAAGGCATTTTAACATTTGAATTGTTGTGTGTTTCCTTCTTTCTGTCCCCCCAGTTGGAATCTGGTCATTATTAAAATGAAATAGTAGAGGCGGGGCTTAGCAAAGCTATGTGAGGTTGTCCAGTGCTTTCCAACTTCCACCGGTCTGACTATACCCGAAACAATCCTTAGCAAATGACTGATGGCTCCCTCCTTAACAGTTGCCCGTAAAAATGAATAACATATCATCTTCCTATAACCAGTGTAGTGTCAGAAACTAATATTTTATTTATATTAAAAAATGAAAAGTAATGTTGTATATTTCTCTGCCTGGGATTCTCTAGGAATAGATCTTGGAACAAAGGTTCCAGTGCAGGTAGTTAATATTGGATGTGGTCCTACCAAGCACAGGTAGAAGACTGGAGGAGGGAGACAGAGAACGCAAGGGAGTCTATGAAGGTACATTATCAAACAAACCACCACTCTGGGTAACTTGAACTTAATTCTGCTGGAAAGCTCTGGGAAATGGGGGTAGAACACATGCCTTAGAGGTATCCCACAGAGGAGCCAAGAGTTGGGCTGTTTGTGGTAGGAGCAAAATATCTAATTCCCTGGGACTTCTAGCAAGTCACATGTGCAGAGGAGGACCTCAGCCAAACTGATGCAAATTGTAGCAATTGGAATTCTGGCCAGTGAGCAATGAAATAGTGAGGCATCATGAGTACTAGGTGGAATTAATGCTTCTGAAAACATCTACCAGCCAATAGCCAAGGGGAATTGGAGAATAATTACATGACTTTTCTTGCCATCACGTGGGATTAACCCTAAGGCATATGCTATAATGACGTTTACGATTCAGAGCTCCACATGCCCACAGCAATAACCTCTCTGACGTTACCCTTCTGTGCTTCTTTCTCTTCCTTGTCTCACTTACTCTCTCCCAGAATCACATCCCAAATAGTCCTTGCATTCACATCCTCACCTCAAGGTCTGCTGAGGGGGAAAATCAACCTAAGATACCAGAAAATTATTGTAGTTTGTGACCAGGATTTTTGCCAAGTAACAATCATTTTGCAGCAAAGACAGTTAATAACAAGCAAGATTCATTCCCATTACCAGCATAAAGGGAAAATTTATCTCTTCCTATATTTTCTTTCCCAAAATGCTCTACCAGATCAGTCATTTTACTTCTTCATTGTGTAACCCTTTTTGCACAAAATACCCAAATTTGACATTGGACGAGAGCATATAAAGTCATTTTCTTGGCATCTCCAAAAAGATGACTCTACCGGACTCAGAACCTATCAGTAGTATAGTAATTATTTCACCTGAGCTTGTCCACAAGACCCACACCAAGTGCTAAGAGGTCTCTTTCTTACTACAATTCCATCATTTACACTGCAGCCAAGTCAGTGTTCTAGTGCATAGCTGTAACAATATCACTCCCAAGTTCAGAAACATTGATGGTACCACGGTTCCTAGGGAATTATGTAAAATAGTCTTGACTTGAAATTCAAAGCCTTCCAAAATTAAACTCCACCTTACCTCTAATCAGAACTAACTTTCCAACAGCAAGTTCCCAGCTAGACTTAGAGCTTTTGGGAAGGTGCTATAAGTGGGTGTTAGGGTAACCAACCATTCCAGTTTGCCTGAAACTGACTGTATCCGTTTTAGCACTGAAAGTTCCATGTCCTGGGAAACCCTTTAGACCCAAGCAAACTTGGACAGTTGTTTACCCTAGGTGTGATGGTGTACACTGTTAAGGTGTAGTTATTTTTCATAGTACTAAGGAAATATCTATGCTAAAATAAGTTAACTACCCTATCTTGAATGATATGCAGTTGAAAGAAGAAATTTTACATGCCAAAATACAGTGCAAGTGGAGAGAAAGTATATAAAGTATGTTATAAAAGCAGTATGGTCCCTTATTAATCATCAAAATCAGAATCTTGGGACCTTATCTATTTCCCCCATATTCTCTAACTACTTCTACCTAGTAAACTACCTTCACTCCTAATAACACTCAAACCCCCTATATTCTGGAGCTTCAACCATTTGTTCATGCTATTTCCCCCACCACCTGCAATGCCCACACACCTCTCATCAACTTCCATCAAATGGAATCCATCCTCCAAGACTCACTCGAATGCTGCCACCTCTATGAAGTCATTCCTGATTCCCTGCCTCCACTTCTGGATTCGGTTTTCTCTTCATTTAAAAAAAATATTTATTTATCTATTTATTGTTTATCTATTTATTGATATTTAAATAGATAAATATTTATTTATCTGTTTATTGATCCCACCATGCAGCAGGTGGGATCTTAGTTTCCACTGCCAGGATCGAACCCGTGACCCCAGCAGGGGAAGCATGGCATCTTAACCACTGTACTGCCAGGGAAGTCCCTGGTTTTCTCTTCATTTAAGCCTCTACCCCGTCTTTCTTGCCTTTTTCACAGCACTTAGAGAAATTTCATTATTTTAAATGTATGCAGAGCTGGACAATCACATTTTAGTATATCATCACTCATTCTTCACAACTTCTCTGTGAGGCCCCTGTACAAAGCAGGGATTCTTATCTCTATCAGACACCTGAGCAAGCTGAGGCAGATGGACGATTAGGTCAGCTATCCGAGTTTGGATCTTGTGAGTGGTTGAACTAGAATTCCAGCCTAAGCCTCTGATTTGAGATCTAGATATTGTTCCTTATATTTATATCCTTAAGCAACCCACTAGGTTTCAAATTATTTGAGGGTATCATTCGATGATGCATATTAGTCATTACTGCATTTTTGTAAAAACATTTAAGTAGAACCTTTAATCCTGACATTCAAATTCCTCCCTTAGGTAAACTTTATTTGCTGGGACTTATTTCTGCAAATACATGTTTTTCCAGGATAGTCCTCATTTGGATTTCTTGTAATTAAGTACCATATCTATTCTTTAATATGTCCCCTAGGCCAAGGGTACAGTTTTAAGAGCTCCTGTGAGGCACAGTTATCATTATAAAGCTAATCACTCCCCTCTTGATTACCTACAGTGATTCATCATTTTTCTCAATGCAGTGTCCTCAAATTGTGATCTGTAAAGCATCTGCAACAGAACCTTCCAGATGCCTTGTTATAAATGTCGATCCCTGTACGCTATCTCAGATTTACTGATTCAGAAAACCAGGATGCGGGCTTCCCTGGTGGCGCAGTGGTTGAGAGTCCGCCTGCCGATGCAGGAGAGACGGGTTCGTGCCCTGGTCCGGGAGGATCCCACATGCCACGGAGCGGCTGGGCCTGTGACCATGGCCGCTGAGCCTGCGCGTCCGGAGCCTGTGCTCCGCAACGGGAGAGGCCACAACAGTGAGAGGCCTGCGTACCGCAAAAAAAAAAAAGAAAACCAGGATGTGTGGTTCAGAAATGATGATCCTTGTGGTTAAAGTTTAAACTGAACAGAAAGATTAAAGTTTACCTTCTAAGCCTGGCATGCAAAGTCCTCTTAAATATAGAGATATTACATTACTTTCTACTGGAAACTTCTACTCTTGCCTTCCTTTCACCTTATACATTCTGGCTGTAGTCTCCACCATGCCAATGACATGCTTTCTAGTCTTCCACACCATTCCAATCCTACTCATTTTTGTAGGCCTAATGCACATCTCAGGTCCACTGATGTCACCTCTCCCTCCTCTGAGTCATTACCATTGTTGCTGCTGTTGTCGTGACTGCTTTGGTTGAGGCAACATGCATCAAGCACTTACCAGATGCCAGGCATTCTACTAAGTGCCTTATACGCACTATCTCTTTAAACTCTCAAAAAAAAAAAAATCCTTATGGGGTAGGTTCTACTATTATCTCCACTACTGAGATGTTGAAACTGAAATCAAAGAGGCTTAATGACTTGCCTGAGAGTCATTAAACTTCTGTGAGGGGCAACATCGGGACATAGACTTGTGGTCTCTGATACCAAAGTCCACACCTTTAGGGATGCACTGTATGCTTCCCTCACGTCTCCCCCTAGTACAGCATCTCTACTGTCATAGGCACTTGTCATTATGACAATTGATGGTGCCAGTTCCTTGGGTAGCCTGATGAGCAATAAAGCACACCAAACCATTCTTACCAGAAATGATAAAATCTAAATGAGGCGAATTCCTCAAACTGTCCTAGTGGTTTGTCCTACCTTGATTTAGAGGGAGAAAGGGTCAGGAGCAGGCAAATGGTTTATTTTACTTCCAATAACGGAATGGTCCACTCTACAAACAAAAATGCAGTAATACTAAAGGTACTGAATACATACTTGATTAGTCAAGAAACAAAAACAATGTAATAATAATAACAGTGATATATAACTAACATGTATGATAACCACTATAGGCCAGGCACTCTGGTTAGCATCTTTGTGTATTATCTAATTTCATTATTATAACAATCATAACAAGTAAGCACTATTATCACCATCCCATTCTACAGATGAGGAAACCCAGGCTCAGAGAGGTTAAATAGTCTGAACAAGGCCACTTGGCTAACTATGGTAAAGCAATTCATACCTTGGTGTGGTTGATTCCCAGTCTCAAGCTCATTATTTTCTGCTCCATTAAAGAAGATTTCTCTTAAAGATTAATTTTGAATCAGTGATTAGAAATTATTTTTAAAAAATTTAAATACTAGAAAAATAAGCTCATTCAACTCATAAATGAAGACCAGACCACAAGACTTATCTGTGGATATTAAAAGAAGACTAGAATATAGGCTTGCCGGTCACATCCATGAATGTAAGTAGCTGTCAGCTTGGTTTGGCACCTAAACACATGTATTTTCTTAAAAGCCAACTTCATCTGGCTATAGAATTAAATGAGGTTGGCACTGGTCCAGAAAAATAACCCAAATTTCAGGTTTCTTTCAAAACAGTTGATAGTTGATATTTGCCTGTTAAAAATTATTTCCTCTAAATACCACAAAGCAGCTGTGCACACAAAATTTCCAGGTGGAAGAAAAGTTTCTCAAAGACTGGCCTACAAAATAGAAATTTCTTTCAGATAACGCAAGCATTCTGTTACTTTGGTTTTACCTTTAACATTCGTACCATAGAAGGAGAGTGGTGAGTAAAACTGGAAAACATTAAAAGACAGTGCTAATTTTACTTGATATTCCTTTGCAAAAGCTCTCTTCTGTCTCCTCCTCTGCTGTCCCTTCCCACCTTAAAGAGCAGGAGACCCCAGAGCAGACCCTCAACATCAAACATAAGTGATGGGGACCTCAAGGCCTTAGGAATTTGCTTAGCATGAAAAACTTCCTAGATATATCTTCCAGCAAAGTTAAGACACAATGCTATGGCTAGGCTACATCCATCACATCCTAAAACTCTCTTTTGGGAGAAGGTAGCAACCTTCTCACCTAGAAATTTAGCATAAACATTTCCATTTCTATGGGAAGCCTAAAAAAAAAATCTCAGGTACCAAATGATACGTAAAAATTTAAAGATGGTATGTAAAAATTATCCAGTATTCTAAAGTATTACACACACTGTATTATTCCTATCCTCACCTTGATAAAGCTTTTTATTACTGGATACATGAGGAAAGTTGTTTTGTGTGACTGATTAAAACTATATTTTCCCTGGCTAAGGAATTTTATTTTTTGGCGGTACACGGGCCTCTCACTGCTGTGGCCTCTCCCGTTGTGGAGCACAGGCTCTGGACGCACAGGCTCAGCGGCCATGGCTCACGGGCCTAGCCGCTCTGCGGCATGTGGGATCTTCCCGGACCGGGGCACGAACCCGTGTCCGCTGCATCGGCAGGCGGACTCTCAACCACTGCGCCACCAGGGAAGCCCCTGGCTAAGGAATTTTATAGGCTGTCTCCAGGTGGGATAACAGATCGTATTCGTTAATCCACTCATTTCAGGTGGAAGCTTCAAGTGGCACTTCCTAATTTTAATACACTTCATAAATTTGCTCTGCTCTCTAAACCTTCTGCCTCAAATGTGCTTGTTTCTTTCTCAACCTATTTTGCTTCTTCAATATACTTCTCCTGCCATTCCTCCCTCTGAATAATCTTTCTGCTGCCTGTCAAAGAACCATCCCTATCAGAGCACTCCCAAATAGGTCCTTTACTGGATTCATCTTTTCATACTCCATTTTTTTTTACCCTCCTTTTCAGTGAAAGTATCCTACTCCATCTCATCTTTCTTCATTCTTTCTCTATGTGACATTAGTTACTTTTGTAAATGTATTTATTATTTTTAAAAATTTAGTAAAGATATGTCTTCAGGAATACATTGCATGAAAGATGTTAAACAATCAAATTTCACTTTTATTTTTCATTTTCAAAAAAATCAAAAGCTCAAGTATTCTGCACATAAAAGTTGCTGAGCTTTCAGGCAGCCTCTCAAGAGTCCTCCAGTATATGAGTCCACATAAGGGTAAGAAGGGGAGGTGGAAGCACACATATACCCCCAGAGGAAGATAATGACCTCAGGGTTCAGTTTCTGTGGAATGTTCAGGGACAGAGTGACTTATCTCTCTACATCCCCAAATTTCAACGTGGTGTTTGTTTTGGGGCAGAAAAGGAAAATTACATTTAATCCATGGTTTAGTTTCTCAAAGTTTTAAAAATTATATGTGAGTTTAGAAGCCTTAGATAGAATTTATAAGTATGTAGACAAAGCCAAAATACTTTGGAAATAAAACTAACCAGTTTATTGTAAGCACAACTAATTATTTTCCATGTCGATATTGGCTTGGAATAGAGCTGCACTATTAAAAACCTTGGCTTGCCTTCTTTCATATTCCACCCATTGGCCTGTCCAGTGATTGATGGACTCTCAAAGGCCAACCATTGGCGTCACTTACATGGTTTCTAACTCTAGGTACTCATTAGAATTACCTGAAGAACTCTTAAAAATACCTATGCGCAGGCCTCACGCCAGACTAGTTAAATTAAAATCACTGGGGATATTAAATGGCCATGGTGTTTTTTAAAATCCCCCCAGGGGGACTTCCCTGGTGGTCCAGTGATTAAGACTGTGTTTCCAATGCAGGGGGCACAGGTTCGATCCCTGGTCAGGGAACTAATACCCCACATGCTGCACGGTATGGCCAAAATTTTTTTTAATTTTATTTTTATTATTTTTTAATTTTTTTAAACATCTTTATTGGAGTATAATTGCTTTACAATGGTGTGCTAGTTTCTGCTTTATAACGAAGTGAATCAATTATACATATACATATGTTTCCATATCTCTTCCCTCTTGCTTCTCCCTCCCTCCCACCGTCCCTATTCCACCCCTCCAGGTGGTCACAAAGCACCGAGCTGATCTCCCTGTGTTATGCAGCTGCTTCCCACTAGCTATCTATTCTATGTTTGGTAGTGTATATATGTCCATGCCACTCTCTCACTTTGTCACAGCTTACCCTTCCCCCTTCCCATATCCCCAAGTCCATTCTCTAGTAGGTCTGTGTCTTTATTCCCGTCTTACCCCTAGGTTCTTCCTGACTTTATTTTTTTCTTAGATTCCATATATATGTGTTAGCATATGGTATTCGTTTTTCTCTTTCTGACTTACTTCACTCTGTATGACAGACTCTAGGTCCATCCACCTCACTACAAATAACTCAATTTTGTTTCTTTTTATGGCTGAGTAATATTCCATTGTCTATATGTGCCACATCTTCTTTATTCATTCATCTGTTGATAGACACTTAGGTTACTTCCATGTCCTGGCTATTGTAAATAGAGCTGCAGTGAACATTTTGGTACATGACTCTTTTTGAATTATGGTTTTCTCAGGGTATATGCCCAGTATTGGGATTGCTGGGTCATATGGTAGTTCTATTTGTAGTTTTTTAAGGAACCTCCATACTGTTCTCCATAGTGGCTGTACCAATTCACATTCCCACCAGCAGTGCAAGAGTGTTCCCTTTTCTCCACACCCTCTCCAGCATTTATTGTTTCTAGATTTTTTGATGATGGCCATTCTGACCGGTGTGAGATGATATCTCATTGTAGTTTTGATTTGCATTTCTCTAATGATTAATGATGTTGAGCATTCTTTCATGTGTTTGTTAGCAATCCGTATATCTTCTTTGGAGAAATGTCTATTTAGGTCTTCTGCCCGTTTTTGGATTGGGTTGTTTGTTTTTCTGATATTGAGCTGCATGAGCTGCTTGTAAATTTTGGAGATTAATCCTATGTCAGTTGCTTCATTTGCAAATATTTTCTCCCACTCTGCGGGTTGTCTTTTCGTCTTGTTTATGGTTTCCTTTGCTGTGCAATAGTTGCTAAATTTCATTAGATCCCATTTGATTATTTTTGTTTTTATTTCCATTTCTCTAGGAGGTGGGTCAAAAAGGATCTTGCTGTGATTTATGTCATAGAGTGTTCTGCCTATGTTTTCCTCTAAGAGTTTGATAGTGTCTGGCCTTACATTTAGGTCTTTCATCCATTTTGAGTTTATTTTTGTGTATGGTGTTAGGAAGTGATCTAATCTCATACTTTTATATGTACCTGTCCAGTTTTCCCAGCACTACTTATTGAAGAGGCTGCCTTTTCTCCAAGGTATATCCTTGCCTCCTTTATCAAAGATAAGGTGACCATATGTGTGTGGGTTTATCTCTGGGCTTTCTATCCTGTTCTATCGATCTATATTTCTGTTTTTGTGCCCGTACCATACTGTCTTGATTACTGTAGCTTTGTAGTATAGTCTGAAGTCAGGGAGCCTGATTCCTCCAGCTCCATTTTTTGTTCTCAAGATTGCTTTGGCTATTCAGGGTCTTTTGTGTTTCCATACAAATTGTGAAATTTTTTGTTCTAGTTCTGTGAAAAATGCCAGTGGTAGTTTGATAGGGATTGCAGTGTTTCTGTAGATTGCTTTGGGTAGTAGAGTCATTTTCACAATATTGATTCTTCCAATCCAAGAACATTGTATATCTCTCCATATATTTGTATCATCTTTAATTTCTTACATCAGTGTCTTATAATTTTCTGCATACAGGTCTTTTGTCTCCTTAGGTAGGTTTATTCCTAGATATTTTATTCTTTTTCTTGCAAAAAATTTAAAAAATAAAATAAAATAAAGTAAAATTCCCCCCAGGGGATATACAAGTCAACTGGAATTGAGCACTATTGCACTTAACAAAGGACATATCCATATGATCCATCTCCCATTGGCACACTGATTGAACATTTAGAAAATTAATTCTTTGAGCCTGGAAATTAAAGGATAGAGATTCTCCATAAGCAAAACCCTCTGTACTCAGGAGAAAGAGTAGAGATGTTATTAGACTGCAGAAGACAAGCTTAAGGTAAAGGGAGAAAGCACTTCAAGTCTAAAAAGCGACCTTGCATGAAAACTAACCACCCACCTGTATCTTCTGAGCAAAATATAAGCATTTATCTTTCAAAAGGGACTTACCTTATTTAAATTATATAGAATTAATTAGATGTTTTCAAATATAGTCAAATGGTAAAGACTAATAACAGTTTTAAAAATAGCAACAAATTATTGAGTATGCAGTGTGATGGTCTACACGTTTTTTTGTTAAATATTCAAAATAAATTATACATGATAGGTAATAGTTAAAGAAACAGAAAATCAGAGAAGTTGAGTAAATTACTTCAAATAACATGGATGAATATCTAGGTCCGTGTATCCAGAAAGACTGTCCACTTTTCCACACTTTGCCTACCTTGTAGACATTTTAACCTAGTTGGAGGAAGCACTGATTGAGAGGCTTTTCTAGACTTAACTGTGACAGGAAGGAAGAAAGGAAGAAAAGAAGTAAGGGAGAGAGGGATGGAGAGAGGGAGGAAGGAAGGAAGGAAGGGATGAAAAAAGAGACAGAGAAAACATAGGACAAAATATGAATATGAAAAAGGAAGTTATACAAAAAGAAAGCCTGAGAAAAGAATTTTATGCATGGTCAGCTGGCTAAGACTGGAATGAATTTAATTAAGTAGATGAGTTTTAATATCAAAGTAAGCTGGTGTAAAATTAGAATTCGATTTTCTCTCTCTGTTAAGAAGATGAAAGTCTGCTTTTTTTTTTACATATTTATTGAAGTATAATTGCTTTACAATGGTGTGTTAGTTTCTGCTTTATAACGAAGTGAATCAGCTATACATATACATATATCCCCATATCTCCTCCCTCTTGTGTCTCCCTCCCTCCCTCCCTATCCCACCCCTCTAGGTGGACACAAAGCACCAAGCTGATCTCTCTGTTCTATGAAGCTGCTTCCCACTAGCTATCTATTTTACATTTGGTAGTGTATATATGTCCATGCGACTCTCTCACTTCATCCCAGCTTACCCTTACCCTTCCCTGTGTCCTCAAGTCCATTCTCTACGTCTGCATCTTTATTCCTTTCCTGCCCCTAGCTTCTTCAGAACCTTTTTTTTTTTTTTTTTAGATTCCATATATATGTTAGCATATGGTATTTGTTTTTCTCTTTCTGACTTACTTCACTCTGTATGACAGTCTCTAGGTCCATCCACCTCACTACAAATAACTCAATTTCATTTCTTCTTATGGCTGATTAATATTCCATTGTCTATATGTGCCACATCTTCTTTATTCATTCATCTGTCGATGGACGCTTAGGTTGCTTCCATGTCCTGGCTATTGTAAATAGAGCTGCAGTGAACATTGTGGTACATGACTCTTTTTGAATTATGGTTTTCTTAGGGTATATGCCAAGTAGTGTGATTGCTGGATAACGAAATTATAAAAGCCTTTTCTTTACTTTCTAGTAGTCTGCCTAAAAAGCAGGGATTTTCTGTTATTTTATTTTATTTATTTCTTTATACAGCAGGTTCTTATTAGTTATCCATTTTATACATATTAGTGTGTATATGTCAATCCCAATCTCCCAATTTATCATACCACCACCCCAGGATTTTATGTTTTATCAAAATAATTTCCTTTGTTGTTTTTATCAGGTCTTTGATTACTTAAACTGAATCTTTTCAATATTACAAGAGCTAAGTTTTTTTTAGCAACTATTTAACTTTCTGTATTTGCCTTAGAAGTCTTTGTCACTTTGATTAAACGGATAACTAGGAACTGTTTCACAGTGACCTATGATCCTATTTGATCAGAGTTTAAAAACCTTTTGAAGTCTTTGACAAACTTTCCCAAATCAAATTCGAAATAAAGTTCTTTTGAACTCAAGCTAACTTTAGGATTTTCAGAGGGCCTCTGAAACATCTCAAAGAGAGGTATTAGATTAATTATCCTTCTTTGGCATGTTAACTTTCATGGGAAGTAATGTCAAATAAGTGACAATAAACCTTCTTGGGTTATATTGTTTGGGTTATCAGGGAGCAAGATATTTTCCTGTACCCTTCTAGGTTCTTCTGGCTGGTCTAAGAATTATACTGACATGAGAGAGATTAACAGGAGGAAACCAAACAAAAGTTTAATAGCATGTATATATGGAAGAGAACCAGGAAAATTGAGTAACTTGTCAAAATGGCCAAAACCCTCACCTTAAATGCCATCCTCAACTAAAGCCAAAAGAGGATGCTGAGGTTGGGGAGAGTCAATTTTGGGACATTATCAGGAAAAACACCATAAACAAGGGTAAGCTTGTTATGCAGATTTAAATCATTGTCTTCTCCATTGATAAGAGTTTCTAGCAATTTGGTCATCCTCCTGTTTCTGGTACAGTGAGGGAGACACCCTTAAAAATGAAGATTTTTCTTACAAATGTGTATGTTTCTTACAAAACGGTAACTCCTACTTGGTTTTCAGAATTTTTCCTGTATCTTCTTTTTCTTAGAAAATAACCAGTTTAAAATAATTAATATGCCAAAGAGACATATTTTGGGGTAGCAAATTCTGTTCCCCATCAGGATGAATGTTATTAATTTAAATGTTCTAGACACAATATGATATTACTAAAATTTGAATATGTCTGGGTATATTACTAGTCATAATTCTAGTTACTATCTTAAAATCTTATATGTCAAAGAAATAACCAACTTTTTCATCAATTGCATCGTAATTATATATTTAACCATGCCATTTAAAGTCTTCGTCATCTATAGATATTTATTATTTTACTCTGACGCTTTTGCAAACAATGCTTCATCTTCAAGAATATTCACAGAAAGGACTTCTTGACAAATGTAAGTTTCTGATAACTTTCATACCACTGAACTGGGTAAGAAATCAGAGAGTTTAGTGGAGAAAAGGGAACCCACCTACATTGTTGGTGGGGATGTAAATTGGTGCAACAGCTATAGAGAACAGTATGGAGGTTCCTTAAAAAGCTAAAAATAGAACTACCATATGGGCTAGCAATCCCACTTCTGGGCATATATCTGGACAAAACTATAATTCAAAAAGATACATGCGCCCCAATGCTCATTGCAGCACTGTTTACAATGGCCAAGACATGGAAGCAACCTAAATGTCCATCGACAGATGAATGGATAAAAAAGATGTGATATAACGGAATACTACTCAAACATAAAAAAAGAATGAAACAATGCCATTTGCAACAATATGGATGGACCTAGAGATTATCACAATGAGTGAAGTAAGTCAGACAGAGAAAGACAAATATCATATGATAGCACTTATATGTGGAATCTGAAATATGATACTCATTTGTATCATGGTGTCATATCTAATATTTAAGACTTTATTTACAAAACAGAAGCAGACTCACAAAAATAGAAAACAAATTTATGGTTACCAAAGGGAAAAGGGGGTGAAGGAGGGATAAATTAGGAGTTTGGGGTACTAGATACCAGCAACTATACATGAAAGAGATAAACAATAAGGTCCTACTGTATAACACAGGGAATTGTAATCAGTATCCCTGTACTGTATAGCACAGGGAGTTATACTCAATATTCAATAAGCCATAATGGAAATCACTTTGTTATACACCAGAAACTAACACAACATTGTAAATCAACTATACTTTAATTAAAAAATTAAAAAAAAAAAAGCTATGGAGAGGTGATTTGGCAAAATGATTCTAAAATGCATATGGAACTTTAAAGCTGCTAGAATAGCTATAAAAAATCTTAAAACAATAAAAAAAAAAGATGTAACCTGCCAGGCCAGATATCCATCAATTTTTTTAAAGTGTGCTATTCTACTCTAAGAAACAAATATACCAATAGATCTGAAAAGTTCCGTGAAAGAGACCAGAGCATTTTATAGGAATATGTCATATTTTAAAGTGGCATGGCTAAGGAAACAGACTATTAAAATATAAATGCTTAAGGAACAAGTTGTTATAAATACAGCATAACAAAGGTAAAAATAAATTTCAGATAGCTTATACAATTAATAAATTTGTGCTCCTCTTCAGACTTCTTGTATTCCTCAGTAATCTAATATCTGTTCTATATTTTTATGTGATTACCTTTATAAGTTGATAGTTTACATAATCTCTGATGATACATCCACATTCTTAAGTGCCTATGGGACAGCTTAATATGAAATATCCCACAGCAAAGTATTATTTCTTAAACCAAAATTTGGGCATATGAGTATTTTTTTCTTTTTTAAAATAATTCTACATATGTTATAAATGATTTACATGAATTTAATACATAACTTAGATATATGTTTAAATAAAAAAGGAGAGGAAAAGAGAAAATGTTTTGAAAAATTACAATGAGAGGAATAAAAAAAACTAATTATTTAAGGCAATGTAGTAACACATGAAATAGGTATTTTAAAAACATATCCCAGAGTTTTGGTGAATAGAAGTCAGTGGATTCCTGAAATTTAAAAAAAAAAAAAAATTCTACTATTTTCTTCTTTATATTATCACTTATTTTTATTGTAAATATGCATTACTTTTGTAATCAGAAGACATATCCAGGGGACCCTTAAACAACACAGGGGCTGGGGGCACCAACCCTTCGCGCAGTTGAAAATCCCTGTATAAATTTATAGTTGGTCCTCTGTTTCTGCAGTTCCGCATCCCTGGATTCAAGCAACCTAGGATCATGTAATACCGTAGCAGTAATACATATTTAGTGAAAAAAATCTGCATGTAAATGGACCTGAACAGTTCAAATCCGTGTTGTTCAAGGGTCAGCTATACATACATAAAGCTGATATTAATTTTTCCAGAATATCTTAAAAATTTCTAGCTGAAAGCCGTTAGAAGCCTCTTTTGCCTCCTTCCTTTCACATTTTAAAGTTGAAGCTAAGTATTTCTTTTTGAAACAAAACTTTTTACTTACCATTATTTTTACTAATTGTTTTTTGATTCCCCTAAAATCTAAGAAACTAAAATTTTTATATTAAATAGCCCACTGACTATTATACACACACTTTTCTAGCTAAAGAATTCTCATGGTGAGGAACTAAAAGATATGGACTTAAAGGAATTAAATGTTTATAACCTTGCATTTTTGCCTGCTAGCAACATGTCTGAAAAAGTGTGGAAGTAAGTGGAATTCAAATGATTAACACCCTTTTGCTCCAGTTCACATTTAAACAAGTTACTGACGTGCTGTCACTTCCTGTTTTTTTGGCTCTTAACAAATTCTCTGAATTGGTAGCAGATTTTTATGTCATCTATTTTTATGTTCTGCTTATCAGATGGAAGGACAATGACAAAAAAGTTGAAGTTACTCTGAAATGGTTAGAGACATGAGGAAAAGTGAGAGGTAAAATAATATATAGTACCTTTCCACCATCTAAAGTGTTGAGGATTTAAGTTTTTCTACATGTTGACACGTCATAGGTATTGTATACAAAAAATTCCATGCCCTTTTATTTGCAAAATTAAAAAACAGACAAGATTTTCTCAAGAAGTATTAATAAGTGGAAAGTTAGTGGAGATATTTGCCATTTTTGAATAATCTTTCTGGACCAGGTTCTAGAAAAATATAAAAGCCACTTAACAAGTTTCTTATCAATTATTGTGTTTAGGTTGTCCCCTATAGAAATGACAGTTTCAATAATTTATTTTCATGTTGCTCTATCTTTAATACCACAAAATGTTCTTCATTTATTCAAAAAATATTGTTTGATCATCAGACAAAACCAAAACATACAATTAGAAGAAATAGTTCGATATAAAAGAAACATAAAACATACTTTCTCTGCCCTCAATATGTTAATATATTTTAATGATAAATTGGAACCACTTTATGAAAGTGTTTTTAATCAGGTGGTTTGTGATAATTTTCTTGCAATCACTGATCATTAATAATATTTGATTAATACTAATCCAGTTGCATATAGACTTTTAAAAATTTATTTTATTGAAGTATAGTTGATTTACAATGTTATGTTAATATCTGCTGTATGGCAAAGTTAATTATACATATATATATATATATATATATATATATATACATTCTTTTTCATATTCTTTTCCATTATGGTTTATCACAGGATATTGAATACAGTTCCCTGTGCTATACAGTAGGACCTTCTTGTTTATCCATTCTATATAAAATACTTTGCATCTGCTAATCCCAAACTCCCAATCCGTACCTCCCTCACTGCCCCCCCTCCTCCTTGGCAATCACAAGTCTTTTCTGTATGTCTGTGAGTCTGTTTCTGTTTCATAGATAAGTTGTGTCATATTTTAGATTCCACATATAAGTGATGTCATATGGTATTTGTCTTTCTCTGACTTACTTCACTTAGTATGACAATATCTAGTTGCATAAATTCTGGCCTATTTGAGAGTACTCTGAGAATCATCATCCTTCAATAAACGAATAAAGCTCTCAGGCTGCTTCTCCTGGAGCAGCACTGCTCAAAAGAGAAGCATCCCCAAAGGCAATTAATACTTGCAATTCTGTGTCTACCTTTTTGACTTCGGAGTTTAGTCTGAAACCACTCTTCACAGTGTCAGAACTCACAGGGAATTTCCCCTGACCAGCATTAGATGGGTTCTCGTTATATGCCAGCTTCTGTCACTGTGGAGGATAGCAGCCTGTCTCCTGAAGTGCTCCTAAAGGCCCCAAAAGAATAGTACATACATCATTTTGACTATATTTTGAGGGAGGCTGTCTCACACAAATGCTGAAAAACTGGTAAAAACTTGCTCAGTCATTGTTACATAACACTCAGGCAAAACAGACAGGCTGAATTATAAAATAAAACATACATTTGGACTTTGTTTCCTCATTAACTGAAGACTTCCGCTTGTTATGTCTTAGAGCATATAAAATATAAATTTTTTAAAATTTTAAAATTTTATTTTATTTACTTTTTTATACAGCGGGTTTTTATTAGTTACCTATTTTATACATACTGGTGTATACATGTCAATCCAAATCTCCCAATTCATCCACCACCACCCCCGCCTCCACATTCCCCTCCTTGGTGTCCATACATTTGTTCTCTACATCTGTGTCTCTATTTCTGCCCTGAAAACCAGTTCATCTGTACCATTTTTCTAGGTTCCACATATATGCATTAATATACGATATTTGTTTTTCTCTTTCTGACTTACTTTACTCTGTATGACAGTCTCTAGATCCATCCACATCTCTACAAATGACCCAATTTCATTCCCTTTTATGGCTGAGTAATATTCCATTGTATATATGTACCACATCTTCTTTATCCATTCATCTGTCGACAGGCATTTAGGTTGCTTCCACGTCCTGGCTATTGTAAATAGTGCTGCAATGAACACTGGGGAGCACGTGTCTTTTTCAATTATGGTTTTCTCTGGGTATATGCCCAGTAGTGGGATTGCTGGGTCATATGGTAATTCTATTTTTAGTTTTTTAAGGAACCTCCATACTGTTCTCCATAGTGGCTGTATCAATTTACATTCCCACCAACAGTACAGGAGGGTTCCCTTTTCTCCACACCCTCTCCAGTATTTGTTGTTTGTAGATTTTCTGATGATGCCCACTCTAACTGGTGTGAGGTGATACCTCATTGTAGTTTTGATTTGCATTTCTCTAATAATTAGTGATGTTGAGCATATTTTCTTGTGCTTCTTGGCCATCTGTATGTCTTCTTTGGAGAAATGTCTATTTAGGTCTTCTGCCCATTTTTGGATTGGGTTGTTTGTTTTTTTAATATTGAGGTGCATGAGCTGTTTATATATTTTGGGGATTAATCCTTTGTCCGTTGATTCATTTGCAAATATTTTCTCCCATTCTGAGGGTTGTCTTTTTGTCTTGTTTATGGTTTCCTTTGCTGTGCAAAAGCTTTGAAGTTTTATTAGGTCCCATTTGTTTATTTTTGTTTTTATTTCCATTACTCTAGGAGGTGGATCAAACAAGATCTTGCTGTGATTTATGTCAAAGGGTGTAGTCCTTCCTATGTTTTCCTCTAAGAGTTTTATAGTGTCCGGTCTTACATCTAGGTCTCTAATCCATTTTGAGCTTATTTTTGTGTATGGTGTTAGGGAGTGTTCTAATTTCATTATTTTACATGTAGCTGTCCAGTTTTCCCAGCACCACTTGTTGAAAAGACTGTGTTTTCTCCATTATATATCCTTGCCTCCTTTATCATAGATTAGTTGACCATAGGTGTATGGGTTTATCTCTGGGCTTTCTATCCTGTTTCACTGGTCTCTATTTCTGTTTTTGTGCGAGTACCATATTGTCTTGATTACTGTAGCTTCGTAGTATAGTCTGAAGTCAGGGAGTCTGATTCCTCCAGCTCTGTTTTTTCCCTAAAGACTGCTTTGGCTATTCGGGGTCTTTTGTGTCTCTATACATATTTTAAGGTTTTTGTTCTAGTTCCGTAAAAAATGCCACTGGTGGGCTTCCCTGGTGGTGCAGTGGTTGAGAATCTGCCTGCTAATGCAGGGGACATGGGTTTGAGCCCTGGTCTAGAAGGATCCCACATGCCGCGGAGCAACTGGGCCCGTGAGCCACAACTACTGAGCCTGAGCATCTGGAGCCTGTGCTCCGCAACAAGTGAGGCTGCGATAGTGAGAGGCCCATGCACCGCGATGAAGAACGGCTCCCGCTTGCCACAGCTAGAGAAAGCCCTCGCACAGAAACGAAGACCCAACACAGCAAAAATAAATTAATTAATTAATAAACTCCTACCCGCAACATCTTCTTAAAAAAAAAAAAAAGGGTGTTGAATTTTGTCAAAAGTGTTTTCTGCATCTATTGAGATGACCATATGGTTTTTGTTCTTCAATTTGTTAATATGGTGTATCACATTGTGTGATTTGCATATATTGAAGAATCCTTACTTCCCTCCCTCCCTCACTCACTTCCTTCAATCCTCCCTCCCTCCCTCCTCTCTTCTTCCCTTCCTTCCTTTCTCCCTCCATCCTTCCCTCCTTCCCTTCCATCCTCCCTCCCTCCCTCCCTTCCTTCCTCCTCTCTCTATTTCTTTGTTTCCCTCTTCATCCCCTTCACCCACTTCTCTTAACCCCTGTCTCTAGCAACCATCAATCTGTCTCTGTACCTATGAACCTGTTTTGGGGTTTTTGTTTTTTTTTTCCTTAGACTCCACAGAGAGATCATATTTGTCTTTCTCTGTCTGATTTATTTAGTTAGCAAAATGCTGTCAATATCTATCCATGTTGTTGCAAATGGCCAGAATTCATTGTTTTTATGGGTGAATAATATATGTATGTATGTATGTACCATAATTTCTTTATCTATTCATCATCGATGAACACTTAGGTTGTTTTCCTATCTTGGCTATTGTAAATAATTCTGCAATGAACATGGGGTTGCATAAATTTGTTCAAGTTGGTGTTTTCATTTCCTTGGTATAAATGCGTAGAAGTGGAACAGCTGGATCATGTGGTAGTTTTGTTTTCGATTTTTTTTACAAACCTCTATACTGTTTTCCATAGTGGCTGTACCAATTTACAGTCCCACGAACGTTTCATTTTTTAATAAAAGAAATAATACGAAAGTGAGTTTTACATAAATATCTGATGCAAAATATTATACTAGACCAAAGTAATATTTTTATGAAGTTTCTCTCATAGAAAAACACCCCCGTTTTTCTTTCCTTTTTTTTTCCTGAGCTTCATTTCTTCTTAAAATACCCATGTGACTAATTTAAAAAATGACCTCAGTTTGAAGGATCTGGCATTTTCTTTTCTTAGCTCTTTCTATACCTAAGAGTAATCCAAGAATTAACTTTTCTCCTCAAGTAAATGATTCAGGATGTTACACTGCTGAATTTTCCAAGACCTTAGAGCAAAAACAAATATGTTAAAACTCCTCATCGAATAAGTAACCATACAGGAAATATGTGATAATATAAAATCTATGCTTCTAAACTTTCACTCCTTCTCCATCTCTCTCTCTCCCCTATCCCTTTCTTTGTCTCTCTATATACATTCATACATACACACACATCAGGAAACCTTCAGGTAAAATATCTTCATTTCCTGTTTTAATGGTAGATATGTAGTAAATTCAGAAAACAAGCATTATAAAAATTATATTCATTTTGGAGTTTATTGCACACAAACATTTGAAATTATCCTTAGTAACATATTTCTAAAAAAAGAAACTTTACTTTCTTAGTAATTTTTTTTTTTTGAGAGGGATTTTAGAGGTATAAATATTGTCTTATAGCCATAGAGAAAGTGTCAGTTTTCTCAATTTGGTAAATATTTTTCACATTGTAGAAAATTAGTAGAATCTACAAGTGGCAGATAGTCTTCAAATATTTTCAAATAAGAGAAAAATCCCATTCTATCATATTCAGTACTTTGATCCTATTGAATGACAGAGGATACCTAAAACATGAATAATTTGATCTCTTGGAGTTTCTGTCATGAGAGATGCACTATATTAGCACAGTGCCTAATTCATAATGGGTGTTTGATATCTGCTTGCTGAAAGAATAATAGATCTATTTTACATAGGGTAAAATGAGCCGAAGAGATTCATAAAACAGTGCCAGAGAAATTGATGCCATGCAGACATGGCATCAGAACACAGAGAACACAGAAGCACATGTTAGTAACATCACTGGATAAATTAGGCCTTGGAAAATATCCCTAGTGTACTTACTTATTGATACTAATGGGATATTTAATGGTCAGTGCTTTGTGACACCTTGTCCATTTTCTCCTATTGAGAGTGAATTGGTATTGCATGTTGATGGGGCAAATATTTTATTTCCCCCATTTTGGGGATGTCTAGGGGATGCTTACTATTACCAATGAGGTGTGACCAATGTTTTCGGGGATATATCAGGAGACGAAATAACCTGATAAAAAGTGATGTATGTTTCTATGGGTTGACCTTCATAATTTAACACTTTTTTTTTTGATTTAATGAAACTTTGCAATTTTTACACATCCCCCAAAAAACAGAGTATCATGATATGTTTTCCATTTAGAGCACATGATCTGATGCATGTCATATTTTATGTTCTATCATAGTTCCTAGACTTCTTAAAGTTATCATAAAGTTATGGTAGGAGGTTAGGTTGGGAAACAAAAGTATCCTGTACATGTCCATTCTGATCCCCTCCTGCTATGACCTTAGAGCAGGCGTTGTGCTGAGCACAGTGGATATGTAGATGACATAAGCTCTTGAGAAAAGTCATTTCACGTAATATGGAAAAAGCAACTGTGTCCACTTTGCCAAACATGGGAAAGGCAAATAACTCAATCTAGCCTCATTTTTATCACAGTACAATCAGGTTTATGATCTGTATGTGTGCATATCAACCTAGGTTGAGAATATAAATTGTGCTCCTATAATTGAACATTTGCTGGACCTCTAGTAACTACAGAATACTTATTGGACCTTAATGGGGCAGAATCACCTAATAATCACATTCATAATGAGGCGTTTACCTACTGATTCTCTTAATCACATGTGGCACACAGGTATTTTATCCTTAATTGAAGTGTAAGGTATGCTGCAGTCTATGATAGATCATACTAATTAGTCTCAATGAAATTAAAAAAACACAACTGGAAAAGTTCATTTAACAATGTGTGTGTACATGAATCTCACTCCTTTTATACCTTATGAACCAGATTAAGAATCAATAGCTCCACTCTGTCATATATGTCTTTTCCTTTTGTTCCAAAATAGAAAAAGGGAATTTGAGGTTTATGAAAGGGCAAATACTGTTTTACATCAGTGTCAACTGGAAGAAAATGGAGTAGAGGGGAACTTTATGTATACTTTTTTACATACATAATTTACACATTGAAAAGAATCTGGAAGTGCAGTTCTAACTAACACTTACTCCAGGGAATAATCTCTTGTAACAGAAAATGATGTGTATGATGTAAATTTTGGCTATTAATTTAATATGTGTGCAATTCTTACATGTAAATCTGCTGTAAGAAATTAGACATTTTTTTCAACTTTCCTTCTTTCCTAAGTTTCTCTTCTTTTCTTTTGAGTCTGTCCTAGTTACTAAACCAGAAATATCTCCAAAGGGATATATTGAAAATTGTTATGCATGTTATGCCAGCTTTTAAAATGTCACACAATAGACTCATGCAAATATAGACTACTGATCTTTAGCAAAGGAGCAAAGACAATACAATGGAGTAAAGACAGTCTATTCATAAAATGATGCTGAAACAATATTCATGTGCAAAAAAAAAAAAAAAATTTAGACCAGACCTTACACCTGTCACAAAAAAATCCTCAAAATGGATTATAGAACTAAATATAATATGCAAAACTGTAAAACTCCCAGAAAATAACATAATAGAAAATCTGTATGACCTTGGCTTTAGTGGTGACTTTTAAAATACAACACCAAAGATACAATCCATGAAAGAAATAGTTTATGCTAACACATATATATGGAATCTGAAAAAAAAAAAGGTTCTGAAGAATCCAGGGGCAGGACAGGAATAAAGACACAGATGTAGAGAATGGACTTGAGGACAAAGGGAGGGGGAAGGGTAAGCTGGGACAAAGTGAGAGAGTGGCATGGACATATATACACTACCAAATGTAAAATAGGTAGCTAGTGGGAAGCAGCCACATAGCACAGGGAGATCAGCTCGCTGCTTTGTGACCACCTAGAGGGGTGGGATAGGGAGGGTGGGAGGGAGACACAAGAGGGAGGACATATGGGGATATATGTATATGTATAGCTGATTTACTTTGTTATAAAGCAGAAACTAACACACCATTGTAAAGAAATTATACTCCAATAAAGATGTTTAAAAAAATAATTAAAAATAAATAAATAAAATGTAGGGTAGGAGGATACTGGTACTAATTTTGCACAGCTGCTCTCAGCTCTGCCTCTAATTAAAAAAAGAAAAGAAAAGAAAAGAAATAGTTAATAAACTGGACTTCATTAAAATTAAAAACTCATGCTCCATGAAGGACAATGTCAAGAAAATGAAAAGACAAACCACAAACAGAGAAACAACATTTGAAAGACACATATCTGATAGAGGACTATTATTCAAGATATACAAAGAACTCTTAAAAAAAATGATTCAAAAATGGACAAGTATACATACAGATGGCAAATAAACATATGAAAAGATGCTCAAGGTCATATGCCATCAGGGAAATGCAAATTAAAACAACAATGAAATACCACTACCAACTATTAAAATGGCTAAAATCCAAAACACTGACAACACCAAATGCTGACAAGGATGCGGAACAACAGGAACTTTCATTCATTGTTGATGGGAATGTAAAATGGTACAGCCACTTCGGAAGACTGTTGGGCAGTTTCTTACAAAACAAAACATAAGCTTACCAGAGGATTCAGAAATTTCACTTACTGATATTTACCCAAATAAGTTAAATTTATGTCCACACAAAATGCCTGACATGGATGCTTATAACAGCTTTATTCATAATTGCCAAACTGTGGAAGAAACCAAGATGTCTTTCAGTAGATGGATAAATGGATAAACTGTGGTACATCCAGATAATGGAATATTATTCAATACTAGTGGTCATGATTTTGCAGTGCATTATTTATTTGTATGGTTAGATACCACTAATATAAAATAATGTACTTAAACCTCTGTTCTTACCGCACCTACCTTAGACATTTTCTTTAAATGTTCTACTATTTAAGATGAAAATTTTAGAGCACCTACCTTTTCCTATAAACTCTTTTCACCATTTATACTTGCAACATTTTTTTACTGTACCTTTGCTTGATACCTTTGTTTGCATTCTGTTCCATGGTGACATGTAAGTCTTCTGGCTTTCTCTTTTTCTTTTCCAAATTCTAAAAAATATAGATACCATATATATTATATATACTATAAATTATGTTAAAATTTTATGAATATAGATTATATTAATAATATACTTATAAATTATACATATAAAATTATATGCATATAAAAATTACCATGTGAATTTTTTAACAGCAGAGCTTATTAGTATGTTAGAATTACTTTCCTTCTCTTTAGACCCATCACAACTTCTGTTCCACTTAAAGAAAATGTTTCTAGCATCACAGCAAAATCTATTTTTTTCTTACTCTCTGCCACTTGCTTAAATTTAAATCACTTTTAATATGTGTTCTACATGTAGATAATGATGTTTTTCTACATATTTTGTTTCCTGAGTCTTTTGCCTTTATTTTCTATTTACAAAAGAAAAATGAATATTCCCATATCCACTATATATCTACCCTATCTAGAATTTCACGTACACTTCCATCCATTTCCCCAAGACAGTCCCTCCTATACTTTTCAAACTCCTGCTTTACTGAGATCTGAGACAGCACAGCTGTCATTCTAAAATTTCATTTCATCATATTCCTGTCTCCAATTCACTGTTTCCTGGATCCCAGGTTATTTTCCTTTTTGATTTTACTCATTTGCTTTGAAGAAGTAACTTCCTAAAAATGATTGTCTTCTAGTTTCCTATTACGTTTTAATTCTAATTAGATTTTGCTAATTTTTCCTTTTAAGATTTATTTTCTTTTGTTGATATTGGTCTGTACCTCAAATTATATTTCTCCCACCATTGTGGCATTAACATTTTCCTTTAGTTTTTTTTTTTTTTTTTCCCTCTCTCATGCTGCTGGTCTTAATTGATTGGGTGTTCATAGCAAAAATGAAGGACCCAGTTGATGTGTTTCCTACTAAGTTATTGTCGGTTTTTCTCCCTTTATGTAGGTAATGCCAGAGTGAAGAGTACTCAACTCTGGTGCTTAACGCCAATATTAAGAACCAAAGAGTTCACTAAATTTCTTTGCAGAAAATCCCTTTATTTTTTGACTAGGGAGTAAAAAACTGGTTGCTTGATGTCGTATTAAGGAAGCTGTGTAGGATGGTTGAACTGTCTAGGTGTTTTGTAGTTAAACACAGCATTAATGCTCCTTTTCTAACCCCCCCTACCCTGCCCATTTCTTGGACCCAGGATCTCAAAGCATTTTCACCTAAGCTGTATATATCATGGACAGTGGCTTACTTTTCTCATTTCACCCATCAATTTACTTTGCATATTCCATTTTCTAGAAATTTATTGAGATTTCTCATCTGCTGATAACCACATGGTATGTTTTTGTTTGGGTTACGGGATTGTTCCTTTCTATAGTTTTCACCGAATGACAATGGGGTTTCAAAAGGGAGAGAAGACAAATGCTTGCTCTCCAGCCATGATTTAAATAGAAAATTTAATTTTTATATTTTTATTTTAAACAGAAAAAATGTCAACATGTGTAAATCCAATATATGCATACAATTTTCTATTATAAAAAATAAAGTTTACCCTATTAACTTGCCCACTAAAAGTTATCATATTAAAATACATTATTTTTAAAGTGATGTTTTGAAATTAACGTATGTTACTTTTAAATACAAAGATGAGTAAGGACTCTCTTTGTAATCAGTTTACTTGGGGGAAAACCAGCCCTTCTGAAGTGTTGTATCTCATTTGGAAATTATTGTGTAGGATAATAAAATATATCTTGCTAAAAAATTCCTTCAAAGTATTTTCCCCAGAAGAATCTTGACTACTTCAGGGCATGGCATGCAATTTGATAGTTCTTTTTTGCTTTCTTTACAATAGAGTTCATAGATCAAGTTGATGGACCATCAAACATTAATTAGTTATTATATAAACACATTTAGCAGCTGCATTTATCCCATAAACAAAGGTAGGTCAAATATGTCATCACAAAAATGGATCTAAATTAGTTGTATATAGACTGTAATTCATTATTCAGATATGAAAAATGATTTTTGGTAATGAATTTCTCATATAACTCATCAAGTTTATTTTCTAAACTCTGAAGAAACCATTAATTTACCTTGTTATAATAATCTATTTTACTGGGTCTTTCAGAACTCCCTATATGGCCACTAATGACTTGGAATATAAAAGTCATCTCATGTTCCACCTATTCCTAGTTTTATTTTCATTAATCATTATGAAATCATGGAAGCACTGACATTTTTCTACACAAATCAACAGCTGAGAGCAACCATAAAGAACAATATGTGTAAAGCTGAAAAGCCCTTCTCAGAGAGGAATGAAAAGGCAACTCCCCACTATGGCAACTGTTTGGCAAGGAGGGCTTTAAGACTGACTTTCCAAAAGTTACGTACATGTTAGGTCTTCTCAGTGCTCTGAAAATTCAGAACTCCAAGAAACTATAACTCTTCGTTGGGAAGGACATGTACCAAAGCCAGGTGTTAGTCTGGCATTTCCAGTAGTAACATTTGGCCCCAAAATGCCATGACACTAGCACACAGGACCCCACCAATTCATGACGATCAGTTTTCTGTTCAATTACCTGGGCTTTTTTTGGTCTGACAATTACCTTATTTTTAATCACGGTGATTATAGTTTAATAAAAATGTGGGCTCTTAAAAAAATTACCATTGCCATGCCACTTAATCTTGATAATGGTTTTGTGACATTTATCTGGGATCCATTTGTATATTTATAAAAGTTCAGTTGCTGTACTCAGGTATATTCTTAACATGATGTTTACTTTCCTTAATTGTCACTAAAAGTTTGATGACAGGTTATTTACATTTTAACTTTGCCTTTGTTTGAGCTATTACCTCCATAACTTTATTAGCTATCCAAAGGAGATTTTTCCCAGATACTAAAAAATAGGGAGAATGTGTGAGATAGATAGAACCTCAAAAACTGCAGTAAATTGCACAAGAACATGCACTATGAAGACTATAAAAGCATAGTGAGAACTTTAACATCATAAAGGCCATATTTACATGTGGTTGATATTTCCATTAATTAATTAAAAAAAAAAATTTGGGCTTCCTAGGTGGCGCAGTGGTTGGGAGTCCTCCTGCCGATGCAGGGGACACGGGTTCGTACCCAGGTCTGGGAAGATCCCACATGCCGCGGAGTGGGTGGGCCCGTGAGCCATGGCCGCTGAGCCTGCGCGTCCGGAGCCTGTGCTCCGCAACGGGAGAGGCCACAACAGTGAGAGGCCCGCGTACCGCAAAAAAAAAAAAAAAAAATTACTGTTGTTTATGGGTGGGGAGAGAGGGCTTTGAAAAAAAATATTATTTTCAAATAGTACTTAATGAAGACAGAATATTAAAATCATTCAGCTTACTATCCTTGCAGTGAGAATTTTAATGTGCATACAGGACTACCAACAGTTTTGTTTATGGTGTAGAATATAAAATTTAGTGCTTTTTGCCCCTAATGCTATTTAGCAACAACCCAGCATCTATTCTAGGCACTGGATATCTAGCAATGCATCAATCAGACATGGTCTCTGTCTTCATGGAGCTTTGAGGTAGTACATTTTCCTAGGTTGATGCTTTTCCCCATAATGTTTTATACAATACTCTTATCTGCCTTGTATCTACCTGTCAAACACATGTGGTAAGGTATGTTTTAAGTTGTATTTCTCCTGTGAAATATACCTGAGATCAGTTCTCCTCAGCCCTTAAATGTTCCTCAATATAAACTGTATAAAATACTATGATTTCACCTGAGATGCAGTATAGTAGTTTCAGGGAAGGAACTATAGTGCTCAGATCTGAATATTACTTCTGCCACTTACTTTGGCGATATTTTATTTAACCACTTTGTTTACTCAGGCTTCTTATACACAAAAGGAAGAAATAAGAATACCTGTTTCATAAGATATTGTGAGGATAAACTGGGTTATACAGTATATAAGCAAAGCATGTGGGAAAATGCTGTCACAAAGCACTAACGAATGTTAGTTATGATTCTATTTATTTTACCCTTACTATTCATAGTATTATCCTTGTGGAATGGTTTTGTTCTCCAGGGAAAAGTGTCGTTGTTAGAAAAGAAGTAATATTTACTCATTATTGTACTACAAATGCCTACCACAGTTCTTAGCACTAAGTGATGCTCAAAAAAATTATCAGAAACCATCAGGGCAGTATGTTCAATTCACTGAAAACACTGTAGTAACTTTGTGGTACAAATCATTATCTCCCAGTCTGATAGACTGAGCCTACCAAAAAATCAATTTTCAAAATATTTTGGTTCATAAGATTATCTTCTATCCTCTAAATTTGAGATCTAATTGCTTATTTGCTCATCTGAAATTACATATTGTTTCTTCAGCATCTGAGTCAAACTCAGGTATCCTAGCTATAGAGATGCATTACTACTCAGTTTTTGTTGTATCCTTATAATCATGATGACAACACACCAGTTTTTCCTAAACATCATGATATTCAGCCCAAATAAAATTAAGATACAAACATAGAATAAAACATACTATCCATTTGATAGATTCTTTTTGTTCCTCTTCTAGGTAATCACTGTAAAATTACTAGTACAGGAAGACTAAATTCCATTATACAAAGAGCCCCCATTGAAATAAGACAAACTTGGCATCGTACAAGTAAAATCTATGCCCTTATCTAAAAAAACAACCTGAATGTATCTGTTGTGAAAGTCACCTCTTATCATTATAAAATTTAATAAGAAGTTTAATAAAAATATGCAATATGCTTAGGAATTATCTGTCTTATGTTGAAAGCCAATATGCAGAAATGATGATGATGATGAAGACAGAAATGCTGATGATAAAGATAATAATGTTGACAACAAAGAAATCCTGATTACATGTTGAAACTTAAGAAGAAAAATCCAAACATTACCTCTTCCTGTAACCTATTTTGACTGAAATGATAATATTTTAATAACAGGAGCAACAATGATTATAGTTAGAGAAATCTCTAAATTACTGCTGAATTATTATTATTATTTTATTTATTTATTTATTTTAAAGAAGATGTTGGGGGTAGGAGTTTATTTATTTATTTATTTATTTATTTATTTTTGCTGTGTTGGGTTTTCGTTTCTGTGCGAGGGCTTTCTCTAGTTGTGCCAAGCGGGGGCCACTTGTTGCGGAGCAGAGGCTCCAGATGCGCAGGCTCAGTAGTTGTGGCTCACGGGCCTAGTTGCTCCGTGGCATGTGGGATTATTGCCGTTATTATTACAGTTAGACTTTTAGATGTTAACTCTTTGTTTTTCATATTTATTATGATTTTATCCTTTAGGTTTTTTTTTTGCGGTACGCGGGGCTCTCACTGCTGTGGCCTCTCCCATTTCGGAGCACAGGCTCCGGACATGCAGGCTCAGCGGCCACGGCTCACGGGCCCAGCCGCTCCGCGGCATGTGGGATCTTCCTGGACTGGGGCACGAACCCGTGTCCCCTGCATCAGCAGGCAGACTCTCAACCACTGCGCCACCAGGGAAGCCCTATCCTTTAGTATTTTTTAATGCTGTTAATGGTTTGTATGGGTGTCCAGAAGTATATTACTTTTAAGTGTTAAAATGGGCATTTTCCCTTAGTTATGTGTTCCATTATTATTATTATCTTTAGGAATTTCTTATCCAGCTTCAAATCTGTTAAACATCTACTTTCAGCCTTTCCCATACAAATAATTTGCCAGTATTTCTAAAATCATGATCTGGCTCTAAACTAGGTGGGTTATTAGTATTTTACTACATGTATATATTCCAAGACAGAGTATTCTGTAGTACGTTCCCAGTTGTGAAAGATTCCTTATACATAGTATCTCCATTTGCTAAACATTGTTAACTGTATTCCTCTGTTGAAGATTTACATCATATATTTCTACTGTTCTACATATAGGAAAGTGTTTAAATTACGCTTATCCAGAGTTTTCCAAAATCACTTGGATTTAGACTTTTTCCCTACTCCAAAAGCCCCTCCAAAATATAAAAAAGCCTGCTTAATAAAATCTCAAAGAATATAGTTGGTCATGTTGTATGAGGTTTTATTTCGGAGCTCAGTATTCAATTTCATTGATCTCTCTATGGATTCTTTTGTCAGTACCACTCTGTTCACTCTGCTTTAATTGTTACAGTTGCATAAAATATTGTATTATCTCAGACAGGATGTCTGTAATCATTAATATGATATTTTAAATTTGTTCAGAGCTTTTCCAGTTTATTTTCAATTTCATATTAATTTAAGAAACGTTTTTGAGTTCCAGCAAGATGTCATCAGAATTTTAATTGAAATTGTATTAAGCTTTAATTAACTTTAAAAACTTTGAAGAATTATTATCTTTATATTTGTTTTCCTTTACAGGAGTATACTATGCCACTCCATTTATTAAAATCTACTTTTACATCTCACCGTAAACTTTGTAGTTTTCCTTATATATAGTTCCTGCATATTTCTTGTTGCATACTCCTGGGCATTCACATTTTTCATTAATATTTTGAATGGAATACTCTCTCTTTTTTATTATATCTTCAACCTGGTTACTGCTAGGATATAATAAGTCTATTAATATTTTCTATATTTCTTGGATCTAGATGCTTAACTGAACTCATTAATTGTAATATATATTTTCAGAATTAAAGTTTCTCTTGGGATTGAGTATGTAATCATGATGTCTGGAAAAATAATAATTTTGTCTCTCTCCAATTATTATATCTTTTGTATTTGTTTAATTTCTTACTGCTGGAAACTTTTGAAAAAAGTATATAGTAGTGTTAGGTGACATTCTTCTCTTATTCCCTGTTTTTGATAATTCTTTTTCTAGTGTTTAATCCTGAATTAACATCCTCCCCCAAAAGTTCATGAATGGACTTTAAGAGCTCCTTGAACCCCTGGAACTATTTGTAATATTTTGCATGTATATGCATTTCCCTGGGGAGAGAATTCTTAGCTTTAATAAAAATTAATAAAATTTCAAAGGGGTCTAGACACAAATAAGCTTTTATAAATCTTATATTAGGAATTAGAATATAGAATTCTATGATAATATGTGTAAAATTCAATTAAATAAGCAATTTAAGACGGAGAGGTAAATCTAAGTTAGAATTAAAAATTCTAATGGACAAAGAAAACATGAAAAAATCAAATTATATACAAGTTGAATTCAACCATACCTGTATTTTTAAACCTCCAAAATTAGGTATCTATAATCCAAGCAACTAAACAACAATTTAAGTTTAATATATCCATTAATGACCCAGATGCCAAAGTCCTATAACTAGCCCACTCCTGATCTCCCTCTTTGAAGACATTGTGGCACTCTCTAAAACTAGTATTCTGTTTCACTGCAATGAGTAGGAATAACTATTCTTTTGTCTTATTAGCACATTGTTGGTATTTTGGGGAATTCAACACACTTAATCATAAGAATTTAAGGAAAAATAATAGAACACTGTTAAGCTTGACTATGGAGGCTGGAGGGCACCTTCATCTCTCTCAACATGTGAGGACCACTCCATCATAATTAAAACTTGGTTTCCTTCTTGAGTTGGTCATTCAGATCTAGAATCGTCATACCTTGAATTTTGAATCAGCTCTACTGTTACTGCAGTGTTTGTTGTACCAGTGATCAAGATGCCCTTGATTGCAGTTGTCATGACAAAGCAATCACGAGGCAAAAATCCTGCATTCCAGAACAATTTGGTAGAATTTTCAACATGTGGTTTTAAAAGACCTCCAGCACTAAATCAATTTCTTTCCTTAATTTAGCTTCGTTACTGTTAACCAACGTCTAATAATCACAAAATTCGTGCAGAAAATGAAACATTAGACTGCTTCTATAATCATTTGCATGGAGAGTTTTCACACACACTATCTCTTTTGATCCTTAAAACAAACCTGTCTCTCAGTACCATGGAGAAAACTGAGACTCAGAAGGGCAGATAAATAAAAATAAAATCTAACCTGGGTGATACACTAGTTAAAGGTTTCTTTTGTAAGGTAACCATTTCGTATATAACAGTCAAAAAGCTTTCTTGTACCATCGACCAAAATATTCTAATTGAATGGTTTTGTTTTTAAAGAATTCTGAGAGGAAACTAAGCAAAATGTTATTACTAAATAAAATATAAAAATTATTTCAGGAGGGACAAACAAAAATACCATAGTTTGAAAATAATTTCTGCATAAAAATGTTTTGTGATAAACAAGCATTTTTATATATTTTAAACTGGTTTCCTAAATATAATATTTTTTCAGCTATACTAAACACAGAGATCCCTGATAATTTATAAATATGAATTTAGGATTATTGGAGGGAAACCAGCCTGAAAACATGAAGAGCATGAATTAAGTAACAATATAAATCAATCTTTTTTCTTTTAAATACACTCAGAAATGTGAACTAAGCTAATAAAATACAGTTTAGAAAATTCTGCAGAAAATCATCTTTTAGAAAGGTGTTTGCACAGTTTTTGTTTTACTTTAAGTGGGTTAAACATCTCTATATGCTAACATGTTTATTTGTTTGCTCAAGAAAAAGGTGGGATTTCTGTGGCAAGAGCAATGAAAAATTTCAGCATAAGCTTCCTGAATTTTTATAATGTTAATAGTAGTAGAATCCAAAAGAATCACACCTGGGATGCTATTTAGTATATGGAAACTGACAACCTTACTGTTTAGGGATTTACTGAACGTTAACTTGCATTGAAGCCAAATTGACTCTAAGAAATAGCGTAGATCTCTTCTCTGTGGTGTGACCTGTTCCAGGTTAACATATTTCCAGAGTTTTGCTACCCTAATTATGAAAGAGTTTCATCATTGCAAAAAGGACAATTTAACCTTAACTCCTTTTGAGATGCATTATTTTACCTTATTCTCATTACATGCCATAATTAATGGGGCATGTAACATACTTTCACACTTGAATTTAAATACCTTAAATAACTTGTTATCCACCCAAACATGTAAAAGCAAAATCTCATCAAAATTACTGTTATCAGAAGATCACCATGACATCCCCATGAATGTGGCAAAAGGGACTTTGTGGATGTGATTAAGTTAAGGATCTTGACATGGGAAGATTATCCTGGATTATCCAGGTCGGCCCTATGTAATCTCAAGAATCCTTAAAAGAAGGAAGCAGGGGGCTTCCCTGGTGGCGCAGTGGTTGAGAATCTGCCTGCTAATGCAGGGGACACGGGTTCGAGCCCTGGTCTGGGAAGATCTCACATGCTGCAGAGCAGCTGGACCATGAGCCACAACCACTGAGCCTGCACGTCCGGAGCCTGTGCTCCGCAACGAGAGGCCGCGATAGTGAGAGGCCCGCACACCGTGATGAAGAGTGGCCCCCACCTGCCACAACTAGAGAAAGCCCTCGCACAGAAATGAAGACCCAACACAGCCAAAAATAAATTAATTAATTAATTAAAAAAAAAAAAAAAAAGAAGGAAGCAGCAGGGTCAGAGTCCGAGAAGGGATGTGAAGTCAGGAGCAGAGGTCAGAGAGAGATTTGAAGAGGCTATGCAGCTGGCCTTGAAGATGGAGGAAGCCAGCAATGCAGGTCACCTCTAGAAACAGGAAACTGGAGACAGTAAGGAAATGCTTTCTACCTTAAAGCCTCCAGAAGAAACACAGCCCTCCAACACCCTAGCTTTAGGACTGCTGACCTCAGGATCGTAACATGGCAACTTTGTGCTGTTTGAGGCCACTAAGTCTGTGGTGATTTGTTAAAATAGCAATAGGAAATGACTACAGAAACTAAGACCTGAATTGGTAGATAACTTGCAGATAGTAATCAGTAGAACTGGGTTCTAAGAGCTAGCACCTAGATTTAAAGAGTGAGTTCTAAACATCAAACACTATTTTGTCAGACCCCATGTGCACGAACATATTATAATATTCTTATGTAAAATCACACACATACACATACACATGTGTTTTACACATTTACGTATCACCAGGCACCTTATGTTTCTCACCCAAAAACTCAACAGGGAGAAAGAACTGCACTAGTATCCTTTGCCAAGACTCAAACGGACACCAAAGACTTAGCTGCACTTACCTTACCTGCCAATAGGCCTCTATAAACCTCAGTGGCTGTTTCAATCAGGGGAGACAGAAAGAAAAGAGCAGGAAAAGTAATGAGAGGGAAGAGAGTCTTTTTCAGGTCAAAACCTACTCAGATTCTCCTCTTACTGAATTTTGAAAACCATCTTGTGTATAGGCAAGTATGCGTATATTTTTTTTGAATTTTATTTTATTTATTTTTTTATACAGCAGGTTTTTATTAGTTATCCATTTTATACACATCAGCATATACACGTCAAACCCAATCTCCCAATTCATCACACTACCACCCAACTCCCCATCTCTTTCCCCCCTTGGTGTCCATACATTTGTTCTCTACAGCTGTGTCTCTATTTCTGCCCTGCAAACCAGTTCACCTGTACCATTTTTCTAAGTTCCACATATATGCATTAATATGCAATATTTGTTTTTCTCTTTCTGACTTACTTCAGTCTGTATGACAGTCTCTAGATCCATCCAGGTCTCTATAAATGACCAAATTTCGTTCCTTTTTATGGCTGAGTAATATTCCATTGTACATATGTACCACACCTTCTTTATCCATTCGTCTGTCAATGGGCATTTAGGTTGCTTCCATGACCTGGCTATTGTAAATAGTGCTGCAATGAACACTGGGGTGCATGTGTCTTTTTGAATTATGGTTTGCTCTTTGTCTGGTTTGGGTATCAGAGTGATGATGGTCTCACAGAATGAGTTTGGGAGTGTTCCTTCCTCCAAAATTTGTTGGAAGAGTTTGAGAAGGATGCATGTCAGCTCTTCTCTAAATGTTTGATAGAATTCACCTGTGAAGCCATCTTGTCCTGGACTTTTGTTTGTTGGAAGATTTTAAATCACAGTTTCAATTTCATTACTTGTGATTGGTCTCTTCATATTTTCTATTTCTTCCTGGTTCAATCTTGGAAGGTTATACTTTTCTAAGAATTTTTCCATTTCTTTCAGGTTTTCCATTTTATTGGCATAGAGTTGCTTGTAGTAGTCTCTTAGGATGCTTTGTATTTCTGCGGTGTCTGTTGTAACCTCTCCTTTTTAATTTCTAATTTTATTGATTTGAGTCCTCTCCCTCTTTTTCTTGATGAGTCTGGCTAGTGGTTTATCAATTTTTTTTATCTTCTCAAAGAACCAGCTTTTAGTTTTATTGATCTTTGCAATTGTTTTCTTTGTTTCTGTTGCATTTATTTCTGCTCTGATCTTTATGATTTCTTTCCTTCTGCTAACTTTCGGTTTTGTTTGTTCTTCTTTCTCTAGTTCTTTAGTTGTAAGGTTAGATTATTTATTTGAGATGTTTGTTGTTTCTTGAGGTAGGCTTGTATAGCTATAAACTTCCCTCTTAGAATTGCTATTGCTGCATCCCATAGGTTTTGGATCATTGTGTTTTCATTGTCATTTGTCTCTAGGTATTTTTTGATTTCCTCTTTGATTTCTTCAGTGATTTCTTGGTTATTTAGTAACGTATTGTTTAGCCTCCATGTGTTTGTGTTTTCTACGCTTTTTTTTTCCTGTAATTGATTTCTAATCTCATAGCGTTGTGGTCAGAAAAGTTGCTTGATATGATGTCAATTTTCTTAAATTTACTGAGGCTTGATTTGTGACCCAAGATGCATTCTATCCTGGAGAATGTTCTGTGCGCACTTGAGAAGAAAGTGTAATCTGCTGTTTTTGGATGGAATGTCCTATAAATATCAATTAAATCTATCTGGTCTATTGTGTCATTTAAAGCATGTGTTTCCTTATTAATTTTCCTTTTGGATGATCTGTCCATTGGTGTAAGTGAGGTGTTAAAGTCCCCCACTATTATTGTGTTACTGTCGATTTCCTCTTTTATAGCTGTTAGCAGTTGCCTTATGGACTAAGGTGCTCCTATGTTGGATGCATATATATTTATAATTGTTATATCTTCTTCTTGGATTGATCCCTTGATCATTATGTAGTGTCCTTCCTTGTCTCTTGTAACATTCTTTATTTTAAAGTCTATTTTATCTGATATGAGTATTGGTACTCCAGCTTTCTTTTGATTTCCATTTGCATGGAATATCTTTTTCCATCCCCTCACTTTCAGTCTGAATGTGTCCCTGGGTCTGAAGTGGGTCTCTTGTAGACAGCATATAGATGTGTCTTTTTTTTTTGTATCCATTCAGCAAGCCTGTGTGTTTTGGTTAGAGCATTTAATCCATTCACATTTAAGGTAATTATTGATATGTATGTTCCTATTACCATCTTCTTAATTGTTCTGGGTTTGTTTTTTAAGTCCTTTTCTTCTCTTGTGTTTCCCACTCAGAGAAGTTCCTTTAGCATTTGTTGTAGAGTTGGTTTGTTGGTGCTGAATTCTCTTAGCTTTTGCTTGTCTGTAAAGCTTTTGATTTCTCCATCGAATCTGAATGAGATTCTTGCTGGGTAGGTTAATCTTGGTTGTAGGGTCTTCCCTTTCATCACTTTAAGTACATCATGGCACGCCCTTCTGGCTTGTAGAGTTTCTGGTGAGAAATTGGCTGTTAACCTTACAGGAGTTCCCCTGTATGTTATTTGTCCCTTGCTGCTTTCAATAATTTTTCTTTGTCTTTAATTTTTGCCAATTTGATTACTATGTGTCTTGGCATGTTTCTCCTTGGGTTTATCCTGTATGGGACTCTCTGTGCTTCCTGGACTTGGAATCTATTCAAATATTTTCTTGGGTCCTTTCTCTCTCTCTTCTCCTTCTGGGACGCCTATAATGCAAATGTTGTTGCATTTAATGTGTTCCCAGAGGTCTCTTAGGCTGTCTTCATTTCTTTTCATTCTTTTTTCTTTATTCTGTTCTGCCACAGTGAATTCCATCATTCTGTCTTCCAGTTTACCTCTCCATTCTTCTGCTTCAATTATTCTGCTATTGATTCCTTCTAGTGTATTTTTGATTTCAGTTTTGTATTGTTCATCTCTGTTTGTTTGTTCTTTAATTCTTCTAGATCTTTGTTAGACATTTCTTGCATTTTCTTGATCTTTGCCTCCATTCTTTTTCCAACATCCTGGATCATCTTCACTATCATTATTCTGAATTCTTTTTCTGAAGGTTGCCTATGTCCACTTCATTTAGTTGTTTTTCTGGGGTTTTATCTTGTTCCTTCATCTGGTACATAGCCCTCTGCCTTTTCATCTTATCTTTCTGTGACTCAAGTATGTGTATATTATGTAATAAAAATATAGAAATAGAAACAAAGCATCTCTATTTTAAACTAATATTGGTCTATCATTATAAATTAATTAGGAAATGTCCAATTTTTGTAATCAGAAACTTATTTAAATGATACTGATGAGGTTTACATGTATTAGTCAGAAGGTCATCCATTCAAACTTCTATTTATTAATTCATTAAGTAAATATTTGTTGACTGTTCCAGGCAATTGGGGCACAGAGGATGTTTCATTTAATGGGGAAAGACATTAATAAAGAAAAATGTATGTCTTATATAAGTTTTGTGAAAAAGATAATTGAGGGATGACTGGGGATGAGGGCCATGCTATTTTCTAAAGGATAATCAGAACAGATTTCTTTGTTAAGGTGACAAGTTAATGAGATGTGAAGGAAATGAGGGAAAGAGCTATGTGGATATGCGGTGAAAGATATTCCCAGCAAAGGGAACAAGAAGCATAAAGGACCTAAGATGAAAGCAGCCTTGGTTATTATATTGGGTATATTAATTGCCAAGTATCCATTTCATTGGAAACTAAACAGTCCATATTATATTAACCTAAAATGTAGAAAGACTGTAGATATTATGCACCCTGTAGTACATTACATATTATAATTACAATACAAAGATATATATGGTCAGTACTTGAGGGTGACTAGGTTACTGGAAGGTAGATGCAGTTACCGACATCCATTATCTGATAATGCCAATGATTTTAGCATGATTCTGACTTGTATTAGCTGACGTTTAGATTTAATTAGGATAATTCTTCTATAATAATTTTCTATGGGAAGGTCATCACCTTCCATTATGATTCTCTTCTGAACTTTGGTATATAGCTGACTTCAGGGATATCACAGCCACGGTGTACACTTATGCTCTAAGTGTAGTAATCAAGAGATCTAATTACAACAAGTATTCTATATCCTCATTGCATTAGCTTGTTGTAATGAAATAAACTACTAAGTTACTGAATGGGCACATACCTAGAAGCCTATTGTATTTAATATAAATGGTAGATATCTCAAGTTAGAGCACACACTTCAAAGTACCAAGGAAAGAGGATCTGCAAAATTACAGTGATGATGGTGATCGTAATAGTATTTCTTTTATCACCATTATTTGAGACATATTAGGTACAGTGCAAGCTAGGAATGGGAGGATCTTTTCCAATACCATAAAAATATAGTTTTACTAAGTTTTAAATTAACATAAAGGGGATAATTCATTAGGCAATTGAATTAACTTTAAAAAAACATTATACAAGCTTGACTTTTCTGATACTGAGGACCGGAAATAACTCCATCAGAAGGATGACTGTACCTGGAATCACACAGAGTAACTGTTGTAGAGGTTTCACTTTAGCCAAACATTAAAGTAAAAGACCTGCAACAAAAGTACATGTGAGTTCTATTATTAATGGATGTTGCTTTTGCCAAGGTTTTCTTCAAACATCTGGTATCTGAGGGACTGAGTTACACATTAATATTTCATTCTCCCATGATCTCCATCTTATTTTCCCATATTAAGTTGGAGAAATAAAATGAAAAGTGCTTTAACTGTACTACGTCATCTCCCCACAGAAACATGTTCACCAGTTACAGTTTCATATTATGCGTTACGACCTAAGAGTTGATAAAGACAGTGTTTACTTGAAGAACTCCTCTGCTTTTCAAACATTATGACTGAGTTCATTATCTACTATATTTTAAAAACCTTATGTGAGACTTCATGAAATTTTGCCCTATTAGTGTCTTATTAATAGATGTGTACAAAGAAAAAGGAGATAGGTAGGAAGTGAAAATGGAAACACGTCCTAAAATCTCAGGTCTATTGATATGCATAAATTGTTCAGTGAGTTATCATTATAATTACTCATTTTTAAATAAATCAATTTTTATGCAATTTCCAATCTCTCTTTATATAACTAATATAGGAATACTATTACAAAATATAATGCAAAGTACCTAATCTAGAAAAAATTTAATGCAAAAATTATTTTGCTGTGGACAAAGTTAACTGTAATGAATACTAGCTGTGAGAACAAATGTTCCTTAGGCTAAAGTTATCAGAATTTAAAATAAGTATGTAACTACTGTAAAGTAATGACCCAACCAGAAGCAACTGGGAGTTGTATAGTTATGAACAACTGTATAAATATTTTAAGCTGTTGAGGGTAAAATATGAGAGGAGGGCTAACTTTCCCACTGACACATAATATTATTGGCCTCACCTAAAGACTTTTTTTTCTAATTTTATTTACTTATTTATTTATTTTTGGCTGTGTTTGGTCTTCGTTGCTGTGCGTGGGCTTTCTCTAGTTGCGGTGAGCGGGGGCTACTCTTTGTTGTGGTGCATGGGCTTCTCATTGTGGTGGCTTCTCTTGTTGCAGAGCACGGGCTCTAGGTGCATGGGCTTCAGTAGTTGTGGCATGCGGGCTCTAGGCTCAGTAGTTGTGGTGCACAGGCTTAGTTTCTCCATGGCATGTGGGATCTTCCTGGACCAGGGCTCAAACCCATGTCCCCTGCTTTGGCAGGTGGATTCCTAACCACTGTGCCACCAGGGAAGCCCTCACTTAAAGACTTTTGAACTAAATTGTTAGGCAATGAAGAAAAAAAAAAGAGGAAAGAGAATAAAATGAGGGTTACAATATGTTTTAAGTATTATGTAAAACAACATAAGAAGGAGTTTTGTAAAATTAGAAAAGTGACTTGACAGACCCTTTAAATGTAACTAACATAATATTGTAAATCAACTGTATTTCAATTTAAAACAAAGATTATAAACTAAAAGAAAAAAAAAAGCTAGTTGAGGTTTCCTCCTAAAAATTCCAGAAAATTAGATTCATGTAAACTCATGTAAAAAGTTATAAAGAATTACCACAGTCAAATCCCATAAAAAAGTTATTATAAGAAACAAAACAAAACAAAAAAAAACAGAACAACATGTCCACACACAAAGAGAGCATGAAAGAAAGATATGATCAAAGCCTGAAAAGTTTTTCTGAAAATAAAACACAGAAATGAGGTGGCAAAACTCAAGAAAGAACTGGAAATAAAAGCAAAAATCATTTCAGAAATAAAGACGAAATTAGAACCCAGGATTAACTAATCATAATAGGTAATGCCTCAAAATAAATAAAAAGTGAGACAAAGGAAATTTTTAAAACTCAAAATAAAATATAAGGACAGATTAAAGGAAGAAGATTCAAAAGAGAGTGACAAATGACAAAGCAATGAACATGCAACACACAGATAACAGGGATACCTAAAATAGAAAACCAAAACAAGGGATTAGAACAAATAATAAAATCTATAATTCAAGAAAACTTTCTTTAAATAATTATAATTAATATTCAAACTATGTATTAAATAACACTACACAAATCTGAGAATATCATTCCCAAATGACCAGGACCAAGACATATTCTAGTAAAATTATTGTACTTTAAAGAAAGAAGGAAAAATATTCCTTGATTAACTCACAAAAAAACACGTGATTTAAAAGGTGTGCAGGAGGACAGTACAGTCTCATCAGATTTTTCAACAGAAATGGTTTATGCCAGAAAATAAAATGGAGTAAAATATTTAAAATAGAAAGAAAATATGATAATGATTTTATATCCAGCAAAATTGACCTTTAAGCATAAAAAGTACAAACATGCAAGATCTCAGAGAATTCTTTGTTCCTATGGGCCCCTGTCAAAAAATCTACTAAATAATGAGCTGCAGACAACAAAATAACAAGAAAGACTCAACATGAGCCCTGACAATAAGAATATATAGTACACGTACACGTAACACTCAATGAGAGTTCAAGGGGAAAGAGTATGTATATAATATTTGTATGGAGACATATAAAGTGGGGAAAATGGAGACAGTATATTCAAACAACCAAATGAACTGTTTTTAGTGATCCTCATTAGTTGAGACCATTTAATATGAGTTTGTTAATATAAGCCAGAGAAGACAGAGATATAATACAAAACAGGTTAATTAAAAAGTTTTAGTCTTGAATTTGAATTGAAAATATCAGAATAAATTCTATATTCCCCAACTCTATCATTAAAAAGGCCAAGAAACAATGACTAATCCTAGGGCAGTGAGTTTCCCTAGCATTCTGTTCTCAGATTGGCATCTTCAAGTGCTATTTTCCACTAGGAGAAAAGAAGGAAAGAAGGAAGGAAGGAAGGAAGAAAGGAAGGAAAGGTAAACCTAGGGCTTCTTTGAGAAATGACCAATTCCATGTCTCTGTTAGGAGATGTATTGATACAAGATGATTCTGGAACGTACTGACATGGTTGTGATTAACATTTCCTTAAACTACAGTCTCTGGTTTTCTGGACCTGGGTTTTATTTTACAAAAAAAAAAAAAAAAAAAAAAAAGAGCAATAAGGTAGCAAGGCATGCTTTTGGCTAGGTGCAAATGCAAACAGTTCAACAGTTTTATTATACCTTGTGTGTCCTATACATTTACATTACCTGCCTGGTTTCTAAAAGCCTTTGAGCTTATGAACTTTGCTCCAGTCTTTCCACATCTTTTAAGTTTTCAAAGTCTCAGGGAAATTTGTCTTGACTACCTTCTGAGCAGAGAGTTCTGTCTTTTCTGTGACTGTGACTGTGAAAGAATGGCTATCACAGTAACACTTACCTGGGGGTTCCCGTTAAATGATTGGTGATGTAAGTTAATCCATCATACATATCTGAAGGTTTCAACTGTATTTAAAGATCCTTTATGAGTAATGGATATGTTTTATGCATCTTTTATCATGATAAATGGCTAGCCAGATGTCTTCTGTAATAAATATTTGTCACTGAATTTATTTTAATATGTGAAATTTGGATACAATAGTGACTGCTCATGGCAGTGTATCGGGCTGTCCCCACAGGAAGCTAAACAGAAGGATCTTTTCAAAGATTTGTTTCCCAGATAGAAATCATATATATGTAAATAAATATAAATATACGTATGTGTATCCTAATTAGACTTTAAATCTTGCATGATTTTACATTCACATATCTCCAATTTATACATACATACATATATATACACACACACACACACACACACACACACACACACACACACACACACACACACTTCAAAATTTAACAAAGTTGAATGCCGAGATTTAAAATATCATTATATCAATGAAAGCACTACTACAATCCTGACTTACTATTTACTATTGTTCCACTCATGATTTTTTGATTTTATGATGGTGTGAAAGTGATAGCATTCAGTAGAAACCATACTTCGAATGTTTAATTTTGAGTTTTTCCCAGCCTAGCGAAATGTCTTAGGCTACTCTCTGATGCTGGGCAGCGGTAGCAGCCACAGCTCCCAGTCACCATGCGATCATGAGGGCAAAAAAGTGACACACTTAAAACCATTTTGTACCCACACCCCCATTCTGTTTTTTTACTTTCAGCCCAGTATTCAATAAATTACATGAGATATTCAATACTTTATTATAGAATAGGCTTTGTGTTAGATGATTTTGCCCAACTGTAGGCTAATGTAAGTGTTCTGACTACCTTTAAGGTAGCTGAGGCTAAGTTATGATTGGTGGGTTAGGTGTTTTAAAGGCACTTTTAACTTATGATATTTTCAATTCACAATGGGCTTATTGGGATGTAACCCTACTGTAAGTTCAGGAATATCTGTATATATACAAACAAATGTTAATAATATAAGACAGTTATGACAGAAAGACAAAATAAACAGCATTTTAAATAAATACAATGAGATTGAAGGCCAACACAAAATAAAGTTGACTAAAAACCAGGTTTCCTTGAAAAAAGGGGAAGGCAGGATAAATAAACTGGGACTATTTATAGGGATGATATTATAAAAAGACTGCTGAAAGGGAAAAATGTCTGAGAGATTTCTAACATGAAGACTAATATGAAGCATTAAGGGATATATGAGTGACATATGAACACAATGAAGAGAGAGGTTTAGAGGTCAGTAATTTCCAGTATTTTGGAAAGTAAAAGGAGGTTGAAAGTTTGAAAGGAAATAAAGATATATCACATACTTGTTCTGTGTTCAAACTCATTATACAATAATAACCACCAGCAGAAAAGTGTAGAGTTATGGGTATAGCAATAAATATGATACACTAAATAATGGTATATAATACACACAAAACAGCTATGTTCAATAGCATAAAGACACAAATAAAATAGTTGTAAGAAAAAATGATATCAAGATCCTTTCATAAAGGAAAAAATGCAGTTAATGATGAGCAAAGTAGAAAAGAAAGAATATTCCTTTTGGGAAGGTATATACAATTACATAGAAGTTGAAAAGAGCCAAAAATACTCATTCAAAATCTATTCATTTCAAAGATGACCTAGATCGAGGAGAATGCTGAATTGGAAGACATTATTTTAAAACTGGGCAAATAAGTATAAACTTTGCAAAGAAAACTAACAAAAAAGGTAAAATATACAACCCTCCCAGTATATGACCTAACCTTACAAATGTTCAGCAGAGGACCCTACTGTAAATCATTATTAATAATGAAGAAAATAAGAACTTAAAAGAGGAGTTTGGTATTAGATTTTAGTTCTGGTGAAGAAAATGAACAAGAGTGTATAAATTAAAGACAGTAAATAACGTAATACAGGATTTTTCTTTTTTTTTTTTTTAGTTCTTAATATAATTTCTGATTCTTCAGATGAAGAATTAAGATTAATTTATCAGAAATGAGAAAAAGTCAATTAAATGCACATCTTTGTCAATTTCCTGAAATTGAATAATTTTATTGACTTATTCTCTAAATCAGTTTAACTTCCAAGAGCAAGAGTGGGATTCCTCCCTGCAGGGCCCCCTTTGTTGCCTGTTGATGAGTACATTGATGGAAACCGGACATGGGAAGGGAGGACTCAGCCATGGGCCATCACTCCTGCTGTTCCCTCAAGTATTTACCTGGTAAGGGCTCTCCCAGGGAAGAGAAAGAGACAGAGAGAAGACAGCCTCACACACTGAGCAGATTTTGTGAAAATGCATTTGGTTCTATGAGGTATGAGGGCTTCTGGCACCTGGGCTACCCCTCTGCCTTCTTTGCGTCTCAGTTTTCTCAGGTTTTTTTCTGTACTTTCTTTATTCTTCCTCATGATAGTCCTATCATTCCTTACCTCCCAGTAATCTTTTTGGCCCTTTTACAAAGTACCACATGGAACAACTTAACATGACAGAGTCCAAACCACCATGGCTGAAACCCAGACATTCCCCAAAGAGTAGCTTATGAAGCCCAGTGTCCCCAGAGTGATGATGATAGTTGAACTACATGCTGGGGAAAGTCTCTCACTTACAAAATGAGCAAAAGAAAACACAAACCAGTTGAATTATTCATGTCAAAACAGGTGACAGCTTACGTCCCATCACAGGCCCATTAAAAGCAGTTAGAGAAGGTTTAAAGATAACAATGACTAATTAAATAGCAACATTTAATTATAAAGATGATGTATCACATTTTTACACATGTATTCAAGAGTATCATATTGTATGTTCATAGGACTTTACAATTTACAACATTTTGACATTTCCTTCTGCTTACTGGGGAGTTAGAGCAGACACGTGCTATTTACATATCCCTGGGTAGCATGACACCTGCCCTCTTCCTTGTTCTCAGTAAGACTGAGGTTGAATTCCCTACTCTGTCACCATCTAGCTATGTGATCTTAGGTAATAATAACGGCTAACATTTCTTGAGTGTTTAATAAATGTCTGGAACTCTTAAGTCCTTCACACACATATACTCATTTAATTCCAAATCAGTGAAGTAGGTATTATTATTTTCATACCACTTTATCACTTTACCACAGAGAGATTGTAAACTTTTCCAAATGCACATGGTCTTTATTTGCTGAGCTGAGTTTGAATTTTGGCATTTTGATTGTATTTGTATTCAATTATATTGAATTTTGGCATTTTGATTGTATTTGTATTCAATTATATTGAATTTGACTGAATTCATTCAGTCATGAATTCTGTACTCTGCTTACCTTTCTTGTAAGTCACTACCTTTCTGATCCTCTATTTTTCTCTTCTATACAGTGAGCTAATAAGTCTGTCAGGAAAACCAGTGAGATACATTGTGGAAAGCAGTTAACCCAATGTCTGGCATATAGTGGATAATTATTCAATAATTGTGCTACCATTCTTTAGGAATCTAAAGAAATTACAACTGAAAAATTTAAGTTTTAAATTAAACTTAAAAAACTTACAAGAATGAAAGTAGTTCATAGTTGCATGGGCTAAAATTCAGTGCTCCAAATCATACTGAATTTTAATGCTTACCGTAGTTTTAAGAACGATAGCATGTTAACAGACAGGTGTGTTTGAAGGAGTAGCCCCCCAGGCTGAGAACCTAGGTACTGGGAGAGTAGTAAGGATTAATGCTGTGAAGTATGGTGTTCCTTGTAAAGCCTCACATTCAGGGTGAGGACCTTGACCTATGTACAAGGACACACTTAAGAACTGGTGGACAAATAGAATTAAATGCCCCAAGGCAGCATTTCTTTAGGTCTCTATTGCTGCAGTTCACTGCTAGGGGCCCTTAATGCCTTTGATGTAAAATGTTTTGTCTCTGCCTTGAAACTGTGGCCAGGGAAGTTTCAGTAGGGAAACCAACTGATTCTTCATCCCAGGAAGCAGAATGTTTCAGAAATGAGTGCTCAGTTGCTTGGTCTTTCATGTTATTCTGTTATTTCTTTTCAGGAGACAAATATTCCGTTTTAGATGTAGAGCAAAAAACCAAAGGTTTTCTTTCAGGTTTCTATAACAACAATGCATATCCCCTTCCTCAGATAATTGAGTATGGGCCTGCTCAGGAAAGACAGCCAGAACCAGGAAGTCCTATTTTTAACTAGTCATTAATGTGCCACCAGGGAGAGGATACAAAAGTTCCTGGTAATAATATGTTAGAACATAAGTTTTTCCAAATAGTACAGCAGCTAGTTTGTCGTAGAAAATTAATGGATACCCCGCAGGTCAAAGTAAACCCACACTAGAAATACACCATAAAGGGAATTTTGGATTTTTATGAAGGCGATGACCTACCAAGTAATATGAGTTAATCTGGATTTTCTGTTGAACACGTTAAAATCAGATACTACCATATGCTTCATCCCCTTAATTTACATATATGCACAGTGTCGTTTGGGACTTCGTAGTTAAAATAAGAAAAGAACATAGACACTAAGTAATGTATTGGGGTCAAAGCAAATGACTTTATTGATTGATTTATGATACTGTATAGTTGATTTCTAAAATGAGTAGACATAATGTTAAAAAAATTATGAAGTTGGGGAAAATGTGATACTCTTTAAGGCCATGACTTCTCTGTTAGTTTGTGTGTATGCGTGTGTGGAAAGGGTTTGGTGGCTTAAGAAACTGATATTACTATAGTGTTATTTTATAGTTTTATATAACAATTCATTAGGTATGTATACAATGATAGTATGTTCTAAATCTGATAATTTGCAAATTTTATTTTAAATGAATGGGAGTTTCAAGTTATTATCAATCATATTTCTTACAGTGCCGTCAAATTTGAGAATCTTAATAAGACTGAATTGCTAAATTTGATTAAATCCAATCTAGTTATTAAATATATTTCTAGTATGAGACTAGTTTTATTTGGAGACACCTAGATCTACATGGTACAATAGACAGAGCAAAGAATTAAAATTATGATCATTCCCTGCTTCTAAAATCAAAGAACAAGTGACAGCAAGATATAGGTTTGTCATTAGCAATTTATGAGAACAAGAGAAAACCAATCTCAGTGGTCAACTTGTCTCAGTAAGATGCTGAAATACCTGGCATTGTTTTGAGCATGAAAGCTATCCCAATATTGTTCTGTCTCTTAAACTTGCTAAGCAAACCAAGGAATACTAAAACCAAATTTAGATTGGCTGGGGTCAGGGAGGGTGTGGTAGGGGAAGAAAAGAGAGACTGAAACAGTTCAAAATCTGCCTAGAAGAACAGACCAATGTTTTATTTAAGGTGCTGCACTTTGTTGCTGTTGCAGATGTGACAAAGGATTGCTATTGAATTCTAAGTTTCATGTTTTCATAACAAACTACAAGCAACCATTGTTTTTGGCAGCCAAATCAGTTCCTCCCTTGGCATCTTTCACCTTTGGTTTCCACTAGGTGAGACAGAGGGTGCTTGAATTCAGTGCTAGTTGTGATGGTTAAGTTAATGAGTCGACTTGACTGGGCTACAGGTGCACAGGTATATTTGGTTAAACATTATTCTGGGTGTGTGTGACTGTGTTTCTGGAAGAGATTAACAGTTGAATGGGTAGACAGAGCAAAGCAGATTGCCTTCCCCAGTGTGAGAGGGCCTCATTCAATCCCCTGAAGGCCTGAATAGAAAAAAAAGGCTGAGCAAAAGACACTTCACTCTCTGCCTGAGGGTCTTCGACTTGGGTCATCGGTCCTTTCCTGCCTTTCAGACTCTAACTGGAACTTATACTACTGGCTCTCCTGTTTCTCAGGCCTTCAGGAGGTGAAACTTGGAACTCTTTGGTCTCCATCATTGTGTATACATTTAAATTTGTAAGTTATAAATTTATTATAATTCCTTATAATACATTTCTCTAGATAGATAGATTTTATTGATTCTGTTCTTCTGGAGAACTCTGAGTAACACACTAATATTCCTAAATCTATTTTAGTTGCCGAACTTACTTGCCACAGTAATTTGGGGGATACAAAATAGCTCATTCACTATAGTTTCACACACACACACACGTGTATGTGTCTGTGTCTATGTATATGTATGTTATATATGTGTGTGTGTACAAATATCCTATTTTGGCCAGGAAAACAAAACCTACACTAGATAATTCAATTGAGGACATTTTTTCTGGGGGCTTAGCTACAAATGTATTTGGAGTAACTGAAAAAAAAAGGAGAAAGTGAGGCAACATCGGTTTTAGTCAGCCATCTCTGCCCTCAGAGCTAGAGGGACAAAAGACACAAGCAGAGTTATTGGAGCCTAGAAGCCGGGGCCACCAGGCAGGAGCAGAAAGCTACGTGGGCCTGCCTGGTGGGAGGGGAAACTGACCACAGAGGAGGTGCAGCTACTGCTGATGACACTACTCAAAGCAGAAAAACAGCGTGGAAAATATCCTGCCTTCTCCCATTGGCTGAACCTAGCAAGGAAGCCTAGGGAACAGAACTGGCAAAAGTCAGCCCCTGTGATTTAGAACAGACCAGGGGAAGGATGAAAAAATGATTCTGAAAACAAGCACATGGTTAGTATAAATGAATATATATGCATTTGTATGTGTGCATATATATGTGTGTGTGTGTGTGTGTATTCTTTGTATTGATAATGGGGGAAGTTTCTAAATGAAAAGAAAGGCTTGCATAGAGTCTTCAGAGTGGCCCTTTGCTCAGAAGCTTTGCTTTGTCCCTTAGTAGTATGAGATGAGAGAAATGACATACATCCAGGCACTACGGATCAAGGCAGAAGAAGACATTTGGTCAAAAACTTGAGGCTATTAGGGCCTTTAAATTCCGTCTAAACAAAGGGACTGCCAGTCTCGATAGCCCAGGTAGTTAGGAAGAGCAAGTAAGAAAAAAAAAAAAAAAGCAAAATTGATTTATTCCTCTCCACCGATTCGTGGAATGATATTATCATCTTTTGTTAAAAACCAAGGCTGAGGGAATTTGTTACTTAAACAAACTTGTTAATGTTAGAGCAGCAACTCAAGTCTACTTCAAACCTTCTACTACAGCAGACCTTTGATCTGTAGGAAATCCACTTCAGACAGTAAGGGCAGGGTTGGTTTCACGGATGTTAGTCATGTGTAGTTATACAAAGACCCATGATCAAAAGGGTCCCATCCTTGGTTTAATGCTCTGCTGTTGCCATCTTGTAATACTTTATAGTTTTATCTTTGAATCCTGGTTTTGGAAGTAAAGTCGGATAGGACAGTGGCGCATGCACAGGCAGAAATGACATGCACAGCATGTGTACCTACTACAATTTCTTGCTGACACATTTGCATGTAGCACTCATGCTGCCTCGTGAGCATAGTGGACCCACGATAAATGGTAGTACGGCAAGACTCAAAGCAAATAGTGTTACGTCTGTGACTGAACATGCAGGGGCACAGACAACCCTGAGATGCCATGCTGGCTGTTCAAACCAAAATTTGTTTTGAACACAAAGAGAAGGCAATGATTGGCTTTCTAAGAAGCATGAATGACCAAGAAAACCTATCGTATTTTTTCTTACTTATGCTACCTCTCTATATTAGCTAACCACTTACACTGAAGGTAAGGACTAGAAGGAAAGAAAACTCCTCCCTTACTCACTGGGAAGATGAAGGTAGACTGTATTGGTATAGTGTAAGCATATCAAGAAGTGAAATAAAATTATTTGAGCTAGTTTTGTATATTGATTCTACAGGTCTGGTAAGACAGAATAACATACGCATGTATGAGATACAAAATATAAATTGCGCAATTTTGGTGATTCTGTATGCTCTTATATTTACATTTAAAAGAAACATTGCAAAATATGAAGATAAATGGCAAAATTCATGCCAATAATTAATTTTTATTTTTACTTAGAACATTAAATAGCAAATACAAAACAATATGACAAGTCAAAACACAGAATAAAAGCAATATATTTTAGTATCTTTAATGGCATTTTTTTCTACTCTTTGAAGAGGGGCCCTATGATTCTATTCTGCAGTAGGCACCACAAATTATATAGCTGGCTCTGAATAAAGAGTAATATTGATATTATAGAAACACATGGAATTTGTTTATTTCAGTGGCTCGCAACCTTCAATATGAATCAAAATCACGAGAAGGTATTTTTTTAAGGGATGTCTGAATCCAAGCCCAAAGATTCAGATTCAGTTGGTCCTGCACGGGATGCAGCATTTTTTTAAGTTCCGTGGATGATTCAAATGTACAGTAAGGATCAAGAACCACAGGTATAGATGTCTCCATACTTACAAAAACCCTAATTACATATAATGCATAACCTCAACTAGAGGTTATACATTTTAATAGCAGCTTTCTAGAGATAATGCCTCAAACAAAACACAGGAAAATAATAGCAGGCCAGGGAGGGAACTTAGGGGACCTCGGAGAGTATTTTTAAATCGCCGGTTTCAACTAAGCATAGGACAGTTTCTGTCTGGTACTTTAACCAAAACAAAATCTGAAGAAGTTCAAGAGTTCACTGTTAAACAATGCAGCTATTGTTTGCTTATGGAAATAGCACGTTTAATGATTAAATTATTAATTTAGTTATTTTAAAATTACTACCATAGCCATAGAGGAAACAGACGAGCACTTAACATGTTTTGTTATTTTTATTTTCTCAGTAAATAATTCACATGTAGAAGGTCTGAGTCGAGCTTCTCTTGACAAAAGTCTTAAGTAGATTCGGTAGCTATTTAGATTCACAGCTGGCAGAAGGGATTGTATTTGCGCGGCTCTAGAGCTCTGTAACAAAGGTGCTGTTCCTCTCCTTTTTTTATTTGTGGGGAATGAGAATTTAATGTGTAAGGAATTAAAGAGACATTCATAGGTGAGCAAAAAAGGAGTAGCCCTTCCCCCAAAATACAGGGAATTCTTGGAGTTTATTTTGAAAACAGTTAAAATGTTTTTACTCTTTTCAATAACATTGACTCCCTAAAATTTATATTCAACCCCATGGATATCATACACTTCATAAAAAATACTCTTTTTTTTTGCAGAGTAGGGGATTCATTAAAGATGTTTTAAATATTTTTTAAACTTAATTTTACTAAATATGTCTACAGTACAAAAGTTAACGCAAGATACAAAACAATAGGAATTCTCTAAGCAAACAAGTGAGGGGAACACTTGAATAGAGTTCTACTTCCTTTTGGTTGGTTTATCTCTGCAGAATTTTTCATAGCCTAGGATATGCAAATATATATTATGCATCTTCAAGATATTTTTGGACCTAAATACTAGAAATATATATATATTTTTAAGCCAATATTTCCCACTGAAGTAAAAGTGGCTAATCCAGTTGGACCATGTAACTACTGAATGTTTCAAATGCAAAACAGGTTGTATTATTTTTTTTCTCTTTTAGTCTCTTGAACATTCCTGCATAGTCTCAATTTGGGATTCAGTGGGTGAATCAGGTAGGTACCAACAACTATCTCCAGTTCAAGGGCTATGATGGAAGAAGCTCTTTTGGGGTTACAGTTCTAAGGTCTAGGGTTGATTTATATTTATTAGATTATAAAACTGATATTCGATCCCTATCTTCACAGTAAATGTTCATAGACCTTAGTTCCGTCTGTCCAGTTTAGATAACCTATTGAATGAAGACTAGGAAAGAATAGTGTGTTTGAATGTATAGTTTTAAGGAATATTTTAGTCATCACAAGCCAAATTAAATTGATTTTCTAGGAAATAGTTCTTTGACATTTTAAAACACATTCTAAATCTTTGATATAAATGTTCCAAGATTACTTAGTGAAATAGGTAGATTTATAGCTTTTGCTCTTAATTTTTAAAAATTGTGCGTGTTCTTTACCAAACATTTAAAAATGAAGGACTGCTTAGTAGACAGTGAAAAACCTTTATAATTACAATTTCCATGGATGACAAGTGGGTACAAATACTTTCAGAGAGTTTAGTACAGTTATACACATTACATACACATTATGTAATGTGTGTATATGTACATGTGTGCAGGTAAATTTAATCACATAAATAATCTTAATATTATTTTGACACATGCAAACTTCATCTTAATTAGCTTTCCCTTTCATATCAATAGATTTCCTATATCTGTAATTCATTCTAATAGAATTATTTTCCTCATTAATATCCACTATTTCAATGGAAGCTCTCATAGAATAAAAATATACTTAAATATTTAAAACATACAAAGGTTCTCTGTTTGATTATATCTGTAAACTTGATTTATGTGTTCCTGCTATTCATGACAACTTAAGAAAAAAAGTAGTCTGTTCACAAATTCAAAATAAATACCAAGCATATGTACACATATAAATGTAAATATAAATACATATAAATGTAAAAAATATATATGTAAATGTATACTATGTAGATATATAATGTATTTTATTTACCAGTTTTCTTTTTAAATTTATTATATACAGGGAATTTAAATCTCCAAAAGTATCTGTCCTTTCACTGGCACGGACGCTAACATGCTAAGGAACGGAGCACATTCACTGCTCCAAAATAAGCTACGTAGAGCCCTGTTTAGATGAAAATTACTGCCCTGAGTCGCGCTAAAAACCAGCACTGTGCACGTGGCTGGCAGGAAGACCCTCCTGATTATACAGCGGCAGCAACTAAATAGGGCTGAACAGAGGGACCAGCTGACAGCATGGGGAGTCGCGGCCACAGCTGGAATCCCTCGTTCGCAGAAGATACAACAGAGCAATCCCTTAATTTAAAGAACTGGTGTCAAGTAATGTCAATGGGGCCATCTGTGGGGGAATGAAGAATAAGAATGCCTGGCAAGGAGAAGTATCGGAGACTGATGAAAAGTACTGTAAACTTTAATAAACGATAAATTGTAATGTTTACTATAAACCAGAAGAACAAGTATAATTTATTATTTTAATACAGAGTGTACTATATGGTAAGGTTGGGATATAGGAACTTAAAAGGCTCATTTAATTAAGTAGATTTTGCCTTCCTAAAAGTATATCCCAATAAGGTTCACATATTTACCAAAACAGCAGATTACACACACAATAAGTAAGAGCTGGAGACATGAGAAAGACAGCACACGAACACTTTCCACCTCAAAGAAATTCAGGGCCAAAGGTCAAAGTAAAAGTGAGCAGGTATTCCTCCAGTATAGTGCTTCTGAGATTACACTGGGCAATCGTGCTCTATCTACCTAGATTGACGCTCTTAAAGATGATCCCTATCGATTAAGGAATTCATTTTGAACTGAATGCTCGCACTGTCATACAGAAGAGAAGAAAATCTACAGAGAATGAAGCAACACCGATAAATCAGCTTTGTCTTGGACTCAGTACTTCTGTGCTCTCTCTGCTCCCTCTCTCTCTCTAAGTAAAATTGATGTCCTTGAAAACAGACATGAATTTTGAATTATGACTCTTGGAACAACTAATAAGTTGACTTGTTTTGAAGACACTTCTATGTTAACTGTTTGTTCCAAACAATTGTTTTGGCATTCCAAATTGTTTTGGCATTCCAAAACCTACAAACCATATGCTAAGCCATGAATATTATATCTACATTATACAGGGAACATAGGGTTAATACATTTTCTACTATTTTCCATTACATTTTTAGTACATTTTTATTACCTAGTGGTGTTTTATACTTATTATTAAATCATGCACATTTTTAAAAAGGAATGTCAAAATGAAACAGAAGGAATATTAAGCATTTTTAAGAATTGGAATTAATAATTTGTAGCACCTAGTACATTGCATTTACATATTAAGAGATCAAAGTACAGTTCATCAGTTTAATTCAACAAATATTTATCTGAATTCCTACAATATGCCAGATGATGTGTAAGGTTAGGGAAGCAAAAATGAATAAGCCATAGTTACTTTCCTCAAGGAGCTAGGACAGGGAAGATCTAGGACAGGGAAACCTAAGGGTGGGTATAATGATAAGGAGAACATGGGAATTGCTTATAAGAAGGAAAACGAACCATAGTCCTGACCTGACTGATATGCAAGTATTTCCTCTCTGTCTAAAGACTACAGGTTTTCACTCAAGCCTAACAATTACACCTTTCAAAATGTATTTAGTCTACCTCATTTTCACATTGTCATCTATTATTTCAGACCTTTCTCCTTATAGAGTCTATAACAGCCTCAGTGCTTTCCATTGTTCAAGAGTCTTAAGTCTTCCTTCTGTTCTTAGGAGGCAGTCAAGTCAGTTGGTTATACATCTGGAGCCTCAGAGCTAGCAAGGAATCTGATGCTCTCCCACCTCCATCCTTCATGTTGTGCATGAACAACAGAAGCCCAGAAATATGAAGCAAATTTTTCAGTCACACATTTTTAATGGAAAAACAAAGACCAAGTTAAGTTTTAGTTCAGACTCTGGGAACTCTACCAATTTACTTCCAAGTGGAGGGAAGACTAATAAAAACATAATTCTAAAGGTAAAAGGTAGGAGGACTTTAAGTACTGAATTTGGAAAGTATTCAATGTTACATTTTCAAACATTTAGAGTCAGACCTCCAATACACAATGGCCGTTCCCATCAATAGATAAAAGAGAGCAGACTACCATCTTCCCTCTTGTCTTTTGTTCCCATTTTCACTTTTGAGGCTCTATCTCTTAGCACAGTTTTGCTAGAAACAAACTGGGATAGCTCCTGCTGGACTTCATTTCCGGCTTCTAAGTACTGGCTATAGGGCAGGCAGTACTTGAAAGGGAGTCTGTCTATAAAGATATCAATCAACTCGAGAAAATAGACTCGCTCCTCAGAGACAGGAAAGTGTTCTTATCGGGTGTGTTCAGCAAAATAGAGAACTAGTGGCTCTGAAGCCGAACAGCCCCATCTACATTAGATTTATTTAACTATTTGAGAGTTGAAATGGGAATAAACGAAAGTTGTGTCTAAACTGTGAAGACTGAATAAGCCTGACTGAAATATCAGAGTACAGTTCTGCTTCTAGGGAATCTGGGACTAGAGAGCTGACTGTCCATTTGGAGCGTATGTCTGACACCTAAGTGCTGTATGAAACCATGCCGGGTTGTTTTAATGCGATGGATCATACCCTTGGGCCCAAAGAATCCATGGACAGAATTCACAACTAATTTGAAGTTCTGGGTGAATTTGTATTTAAAACGTAGTTTATTTTTCACTAGGTAAATTTAGCACTTCAATTATGAAAGTGGGCAACAAATCACTGCAGTGTTATCAGTACCTGTTGATTTTTACCAGTCAAAATCACAGATATTTCCAAATCATGTTGCAAGCATCTTGAAATATTACTAGGTCATTACAGTAGTAATTAGACACTCAATTAGATCTTGTTATTTAATGAAGAAGCCAGTATATTATATTTATGAAAGTTTAATAACTACATTCACGTTCCTTCCAATCTGTGTATTGCTTTATGCATTTAAAAACATTATTATGAATCTCAGAAGAGTACTGGCAGTACACTGTTATTGATGGTCAAAAACAATTAAACATACAGTCTTGTGCATTACATTTCAAAACTTGACATACCAATCAAGTACTTGCACAAGACATTCTGGGGCCTCGGTCATGTGGGTGAGTCCACTGCAAGGAGAAGGAACTGGTTTGCAGAAGAAGAAGCTGTTGTTGGCTTACCCATGAGGGCAGCTTATCCATGGCACAGTGTACATTTATTTAACAAACTTGACTGTGGTTCAAGGAGAACCTGTTATGTGAGACTGTGTAATCCAGCAGGAATAAGTACAGTAGGAAATCCTTGAAATGAAATGCCTTTGACATCATCTTAGTTCTGGATAGTCACCCCCTTTAAAGAAATGATTTCAACCAGTGTCTGTGGGCTATGTGGATCAAGATCCAGTCACCCTGACACTGAAAGGGAAAAAAAATATTAAAAATATACGCATGAACGAGACCCTGAAATAAGCTTGTCACTGATAAATTTAAAGTACAATTCTGAGTGTGAGAGGGGACCGAGACAATATTTCTTCTGTGCAAACTGTGCTGATACTCTGCTATGCCCCTTATCTGTATCATCTCATTTAATCACAATAATAATCCCATGAGGAAGATTTAATTGTTTTCCTCCTTTTAACTGGTGAGAACTCTGAAACCAGAGAGAAAAGTAATTTGCCCAAAGTTATTCTCTTAGTCAGTTGGGCTCCCATCATAAAATACCATATATTTGGTGGCTTAAACAAGAAAGCATTATTTTCTCCCAGGTTTGGAGGCTAGAAGTCTGAAATGAAGGTGCCAACATGGTTGATATCTGGTGAGAGCTCTCTTCCTAGCTTGTGGATGGATGTCTTCTCTTTGTGTCCTCAAACGCCAGTGAGAGAGAGAGACTGCTTGAGTGAGCTCTTGTCTCTATTCCTCTTCTTTTTGTTCTTTTTGGTTGCGCCGCAGGGCATGTGCGATCTTATTAGTCCCTGACCAGGGTTTGAACTCATGCCCCCTGCAGAGGATGTGTGGAGTCTTAACCACTGGACTGCCAGGGAAGTCCCACTATTCCTCTGTTGATAAGGACACTAATCCTATTGGATTAAGGCTATACCCTTATAATCTCATTTATACTTAATTGCCTCCTAAAGACTCTTTCCCCAAATACAGTCATATTGGGGACTAGGTCTTCATACCTGCATTGTGGGGGCACAATTCAGTCCCTAGCAGTCATAAAATAGTAAATTGAGTTGCTAGAACTAGAGTTCTGGTCTCTTGGAGTCTAGAACTCATAGCCTTAACTGATCCAACAGATCCTTTTTCAGGACCACAGCTACAGGATTCTTAGGCAATTTGAGTCTCAGTGGAAAGCTGAAATGCTAAGTATAAGAAATCAAGGGTGTGAACCTCTCTATGAAACAGAAACAGACTCATGGACATAGAGAACAGACTTGGGGTTGCCAAGGGGTAGGGGGTTGGGGGAGGGATGGAGTGGGAGGTTGGGGTGAGCAGATGTAAGCTTTTATATATAGAATGGATTTAACTGCTTTTCAAAAGCCGATGAGATTTATAAAGATTTTCTACCAAAAAAACAAAAATAAAAACAAAAAACAAACCCTTGCAGTAAATCATTATAGATTTTCAAGTGCTATCAGCTTTTGTGCTTTCAGATGTCATAGGAATCATCTGTAATAGTTAAGCTTTATCACTCAAAGTCTTATTTTCAGGAACCCATTCTCAGAACATGTCAACTTATAATATTCTATGAAAGTAAATGAAAATGTGTTGTATTTACCTTTCATGCTAAGCAGTTTAATACAAAATTAACTACTAATAAAGTCATGGATTTAGCAGGAAAACAATTAAGCAGTGAAATTCGATACATTTTCCTTTAGTTTTATTTAATATGCACGATATTTTAGTTTTACTTTACAAAGATGACGGTATTTAGAATTAAGCTCCTTGTAACCCCCGAGAGTGTATGAACTTGAACTTTCTCATCACTCATGAGAATCCTCAAAGAGAACAAAGACAAAACACTGAGCAAATGCTTTTCAAATTGTAATCCAACATTAAATTCTGCTTACTCTCTGTTCAGTAATTTTTATCCATGATAAAGATCAGGCAGTGATTTATATCTATTTGACACTATAAGAATACTGCCTAAAGCCAGTGAGCTTTTCAGGGCCTTAAGTAACTAATTGACATAAAAAAATATATTTAGTCCAGAATACTGAAAAAGCACTTAACAATCAAAATGAATTAATTTCAATAATTTTAATATTATGTCAACTTCATTATTAGTATTCAAAAATGTGTTACCATAGTTGCTAAAAAGTTTGTTAGATTTTCTTTGCTTATCAAGATGTTCTTGATAAGGAATTGAAAAAATTACTCCAATACAAATTAAGATACTATAAAAGACTGAATGGTAAAAATAATTTTGCCTTCTTCAGCAAAAATATATTTATGAGGTATATTTTAATGTAATTTCTATGATATAAGATGAAAATTTTAAAAATGTGTAGGACCAACAAAGGTCTTAAAATGACAACTAAATTGGAGCCTTTTATTTGTTATTCTGCCTATTTTCATTATTTTATTGAGTTTACCTCCTAAGATTACAAAAAAATTAACTGCTAAAATTTAAAGAATACTACCATGGCTCACATCTCAAATACAGAAGTAAGACACCTGTAGTCATAAAGCAGAAACTCTCTCTCAAAACCCACTGGGAATCAAAAAAATGTATAATGATTTTTTTTTCTATGGCAACCATTATTTATTTCTGAATCAAGAACCAAGGCTTCCTGTTGCTTGCAGAACACATATCTATGTGCCCCTGATAAATCAGGAATGAACATTTGTTTCTTTATAATTGGGTTATATTTTCAGTCAGGGACAAATGATTTTTGAATAATGGGTCAATTATTATTTGCTTGTTTGAATGAATATACTGAATGAAAATTAGTGTTTTAAAATATTTAGGTACCTTAATAATTCAATAGCTAGTCAAAATGGTAGATCATTTGTGTCTGCAGACAGAGCCTGGGCTGATAATACAATTTTTTAAAAAGCATATGCAAATATAAGAATATGAAAGCCCTTGCAACTTACTTTAAAAGATATCTTAGTCCACTTTTCCTAAAAAACAAGAGTCTTAAAAAAGGTGTAAGTGCTAATGTTTTACTGGGGGGTACACATTTTTAGGACAGTGAGAATAGGAAAATATCAAAGCCAAAGAAGGTGACTCATTGTAGCTGTAGCCACTATCTCAAGACAAGCTGCAAGGTGACTATGGAAGAATGGAGAGAGAATTTATCTGCCAGTAACCCTGTTCTCTGTTTCTACTTCCTATTAGTCAAAATTTGCCACCCGGCTATTTCCTCAACTTGCAGGTTGTCTCACCTGGCCCCTGTGGTGGTGTCTGAGCAGATACCGTTCCATGAAAGCGGCAGTAGCAGGAGAGACCCTGGGTTCCCTGATGTTGGCCTCTGGAGAAACAGTGCTGGACACAGGGGATCCAGAGCAGTGGCTGAGGTGGCCTAAGCAGTCAACATGTCTGGGAGACAGATAAAGCTGAGAAAAATCTGAGGATTCTCATATTAGATAATCAGCATAAGAAGTAAAGCTTTTGAGGTTAAATCACTCATAGTATACTTATGCTGTGAATGCACATTTTTTTTTTTTTTTAACAAATGGGAGATAGTAGCTACCCCTGAGGGAGGGACACCACAATATCATATATCTTTAACCTGGCTGAGCCTTCTGGATATAAAAGGTTGACAGATTCTCACTCTGCCCTCAAGGATATTACACTATCATTGGAGAAAGCAAAAATGTTTTTAAAAGTAATAAGTGGTCAAAGATTGCTGACTACTAAAATGGTAACATAATGGATAAGTACCAAAGGATTACAGGGATGAATTCAAATGTGTTAGCTAAATCCTGTTCAGTAAGCAAGCTATTTCTCAGCAATGTGAAGTAACTAACATGCCTTTAGGTGATCTATAAGTAAACTACTTAGGCAGTAATCTGAAAAAGCTTAAAACACCAGACAGAGAAAACCAAAACACCCAACAAAGGCAGCACAATTTTTCTTATAAAAATGAATATGCTAAATGTGAATAGATTATTTTTTATAGGTACTGTATCTCCCTATTTAACAAATGAAAAAAAAAGACTAAGTTTTTACTTTGGAGTAAACAAAGATTAACATTATTTTAAAATATCTCTAATAGTACACAATCTGGCTATCTCTTAATGAAATATTTATCTGAATGTTGTGTAGAAAGAACAGTTTATCAAAATTACTGCCTTAATTTTGCTTCCCTGTGGATATTTAACATGTCACAGGCACAACTCTGCCTGTGGTTTTACAGGAAAAATTATATGTTAGCTTAAAACTTATTACATTAATTCAGTAAATGTAAAACATTGATCTAAATAATTATATTTTCCAAACTCATTCAACTGCACATACATGTGGCTAAGCACATGTGTGTGCACGCACACACACACACAGCCACTGGGAGTGTATAAATTATTGCCTTAAATTTCCATCTTTACTGAGTGAATAAGTATATATGTGCTATATGTATATTATATATATTATATATGCTAATAGATGATTTTGTAGAAATAAAACAATTTTGAACTTGTCGGAGATTTTGTTTTCTAAATTAATTAGGATTATCTAACTTCTAAGACCAGAGGTTAATCCTAATTGCTTTATAAATTTTGATTTATAAATTTATAGTTTAGAAAAATTATCTAAATTTCACTTTTACACAGATAAAATGAACTCGCTAAAGCTTTGTTTACATGGTGTCATTTTTTAGTAAGATAAATATTTATTACATAAAATTATGCAGAAAATATGCCAAGTAAAATGACTTTTTAAGTGTAAACAATGCCAGTGGGTTTCTTTTGTGCATGTTTCACATCTGGGAATATTCCTACTGTAGGTTAGAGAACATCAGCCTCTCAGAAATTCTTTGCTGAATTGTTGCTCAGCATTCCCACACTTTCTAAGATGAACCTACCAAAAAGTTCAGATGTATGTTTGACACTTCATTAAATCAACTCCAGCACAGATAACACCAGGAGATAATGCACTTCCAGAAATAAGGGTATTTTATGAGGTAATGTAACAACAAGAAATAATTGAAACATTTTCTATGACAATAAAAATAACTGCACATATTATATGATTGACTTCATTTAAATAGTATTTAAAATCTAAAAATTTTAACTGATTCTGTAACAGTCCGATATTGATTAATATATAAGTGCATCCATGACATGAAACAAAAAAGTTTAAGAAAATATCTAATTAATAGTTGACTCAGAAGTCTCTATTTTTATTGATAAGAAAATGGAAGCCTAATTAATGACTACAAAAGAGAAATAAATGATGATTACAATTAAGGCTTCATAATAGCTTGCAGCACACTGGGAAATCTTTTTGTCCAAGTACAAATGATTTCACAAAATATGCTATAATTCATAAAAAAAATATTGTGAAGAAAATCTTTCATTCTGTGATATTCCTGCCAAAGAAACATATCCTGAAGAAACATCAAATATACATGAAATGATGGATGATTTACAAAATAACTGGCCTATAATTTTCATAGACATCAGTCTCATGAAAGTCAAAGAAAGAAAATTTTCAAGACGGAACATGGGAATGAGGCGTGAGAGCTCTATGCAAAGCATGACTCTGAACTGGAGACTGCTATAAAACACATTATTGGGGAAACTGGCATAACTTGAATGGTGCCTGAGTATAAGATAATAATAATGTATCATTTTAACTTTCTGATTTTGAAGATTATATTAAGACAATATCTCTGTTTAAAGGAAATACATCCTAGCCTGAACCCTAACCCTATTTGGGGATGATGAGACATCAAGGTGGCAATTCAGTCTAATATGGTTCATATAAAAAAAGAAATCAAACCTCTTTCTTTGTACTGTAACTCCACCTATTTTGTAATTTTGTGATTATTTTAAAATAAAAAAGAACAAACATAAAATTACATGGGAATATTTAGAAACTTTAAAAATAATCCTTTAATCCCATTTCTGGGCATATACCTGGAGAAAGCTATAATTCAAAAAGATACATGCACCCCAATGTTCAATGCAGCACTATTTACAATAGCCAAGACATGGAAACACCCTAAATGTCCACTGACAGATGAATGGATAGAGAAGATGTGATACACACACACACACACACACACACACACACACACACACACACAATGGAATATTACTCAGCCATAAAAAATAGATAACCAACAAGGACCTACTGTATAGCGCAGGGAACTATATGCTGTACATTTGAAACTAACACAACATTGTAACTCAACTATACTCCAATAAAAATAAAATTAAAAAATTAGCAGATTTTAGTAATTCAGTTGATAAGCAAAGAATAAGTGATATATGTATTTTAGATGCCTTCAAAATGATGCTTAAATAGACAATTCAACAATAATAGTTGGAGATTTTAATACACCACTCTCAATAATTGCTAGAATAACTGGACAGAAAATCAGCAAAGATATAAAAGACTTGAGCAATATCAAACAACTTGACCTAACTGACATTGAAAGAACACTTTACCCAATGACTGTAGAATACACGTATTTTTCAAGTATGCATAAAACATTCTCCAAGATATACTATATGCTGGGCCATAAAACTAGTCTTAATATGTTTTAAAAGATTGAAATAATATAAATTATGTTATCGTAGAAAAATAAAATTACATATTAACCACCGAAAGAAATCTTAGAAAGTGCCACATATTTGGAAATTAAACACACAATTTCAAATGACCTATAGGTGAAAGGAAAAAAGGGGGGAATTAGAAAGTATTTTGAATTAACAGTAAACAATATCATCATATCAAAGGTAATTGGATATAGCTAAAACAGTACTTGGTAGAGATGTGTAGCTTTAAGGACTACTATTTTGGAAAGGAGGAAAGATCTCAAATCAATTATCAAAACTTTCACATTAAGAAAACAGAAAAAGAAAAACTAATGTGAAACACACAATGTGAAACACTGAATGTTTTACTGCCAATATGTGGGACAAATTAAAGATATCTGCTTTCACCACTTCTATTCAACATGGCACCAAAGATTCTAGCAAAAGTAATAAGTTAAAAAAAAATACTGGCATCCAAAGTTAAAAGGAAGTAGTAAAACTGATTTTATTTACAGATGACATAATTCTTCCATGTGGAAATTCTAAAGAATCCAAGATAAAACTATTATAATTAATAAACAAGTTTAGCAAGGTCACAGGATATAAGGTATATATTTAAACATTAATTATGGAACATTAAAAAATCAATTAGATTTCTATATATTATCAACTAACAACCTGGAAGTGAAATTAAGAAAACACTTTTGTATTCTACAAATAACAAATGTTGGAGACGGTGTGGAGAAAAGGGAACCCTCTTACACTGTTGGTGGGAATGTTAAGTTGGTTCAACCATTATGGAAATCAGTACTGAGGTTCCTCAAAAAACTAAAAACAGAGTTGCCATGTGATCCAGTGATTCCACTCCTGTGAATATACCCAGACAAAACTATAATTTGAAAAGATATGTGAACCCCTATGTTCATAGCAGCACTATTTATAATAGTCAAGACATGGAAACATTTGTCCATTGACAGATGAATGGATAAAGAAGATGTGGTATACACATATACAATGGAATATTACTCAGCCATAAAAAAGAATGAAATAATGCCATCTGTAGCAACATGGATGAACCTAGAGATTATCATACTAAGCAAAGTAAGTCTGAAAGAGAAACACAAATACCATATGATATCACTTTATGTGAAATCTAAAATAAAAAACAAATGAACCTATCTATGAAACAGAAACAGACTCACAGACATAGAGAACAGACTTGTGGTTCCCAGGGGGGAGCAGGGTGGAGGAAGGATTTGGAGCTTGGGGCTAGCAGATTCAAACTAGTATATACAGGATATATAGGAAGGATAAATAACAAGATCCTGCTGTATGGCACAGGGAGCTACATTCAATATCCTGTGATAAACCAAAATGGAAAAAAATGTGAAAAAGAATATATATATATATATATATGTATATAAATAAAACAGTCACTTTGCTGTACAGCAGAAATTAACACAACATTGTAAATCAACTATACTTCAATAAAATAAAAAAAACACACTTTTGTTTACAGAAGTATCAAATACTAGGAATAAATTTAACAAATGAAATGCAAGGTTTGTATACTGAAAGCTAGTAGTAGTGGTGAATGGTTAAACATAATGTACTATATCCATACAATGGAATATCATGTAGCAATAAAAATAATTGGAATATTTATACAGATACAACTTACAAGATAGATGGTCTTCTAAAATATTATGGCAGTTGATAGAAGCCAGACACAAAAGACTACATATTGCATTTTTTCATTTATATGAGCAAAATGCATGGAAGCAGTGAATATATACAGAGAGAGTACAGATCAGTGGTTGCCTGGGACCAAGGATGGGTTCAGGGATTGAATGCAATGGGTTCAAAGGAATTTGGTGGGTCAAACTGGGTCAAGGTCATGGTTGCACAGATCTATAAATGTATGAAAAAATTCATTGAGTTTTACTTTTACATTAGATGAATTCTATGGAATTTAAACTGTACCTCAATAAAATTGTTCTGAAAAAAATCAGTGCATTTCTGCAAAATATTTGCTAATATTTTCCCCTGTATGTAGTTTGCCTTTAAACTATCATAATTGTGTCTTTCACAGGTCAAAACTTTTTAAAAGATTTTTATAAAATTCAATGTATCAGTATTTTCTTTTCAGGTTTATACTTTAGTTTATTGTGTCTGAAAACTCTGATAACCATGAAGTCCCACAGGTTTTTAACTTTCCCTTCTGTAGAAGTTTTATAATTTTACACATTGCTTTTAGAGCTACTATCTACTTTGGATTAATTTTGTGTAAAGTGTGAGATATGGGTTGATTTTACTTTTTATTTACTTTGCATAGGGACAAAATTTTTCATCACCACTTGTCGAAAAGACAATTCTTTCTCCATTGAATTTTTGTACACACTTGTCAAAAATCAGTTGGCTGTATTTATGTAGTCTGTATCTTGACTCTCTATTCTGTTCCACTTATCTATGTGCCCATCCTTTTGTCAGTGTCACATATTCTTGATTTTTATAGCTTCAGAGTAAGTCTTGAAATCATGTATTGTGAGCCCTCCAACTTTATTCTTCTTTTTCAACATTGTTGTAACTGTTCTAATTTATCTATCCTTCCATATAAATCTTATCATCAGGCTGTCAATATCTACAAAAATCTTGCTGCAATGTTGGTTGGGATTGTATTGAACTAACACATTAAATTAGGATAATTGATACATTAACAGTACTGAATCTTCCAATATAACTCATACACTGCTGATGGGAATGTAAAATGGTGCAGCTGCACTGGAAAGAGTTTAGCAGTTCCTCAAAATGTTAAACATAGAGTTATCATATGACCCGACACAGCAATCCAACTCCTGGGCCTATACTCAAAAGAAATAAAGTCATATGTTCATATAAAAACTGGTATATGAATTATTTAAACAGCATTATTCATAACAGCCAAAAAGTGGAAACAACAAAATAGATAAATACAATGTTATATAACTGTAAGACGGGATAGTACTGATATTTAGCAATAAAAAGAAATAGCGTACAGATAAACGGTTGCAACATGGACGATCCTTGACAATATTACACTAAGTGAAAGAAGCCAGTTAAAAGACCATACATTACATGAAACTTCCAGAATTGACAAATCTTTAGAGACAGAGTAGATTAATGGTTGCCGGGGGCATGAGCATTGAGAGTAAAGGAGGGGTGACTATTAATGGGCACTGTGCTTCCTCTTGTCATGAAAGAAATGTCCTAAGATTGATTGTGGTGACTGTGGCACAGCTCTGAATATACTAAAAACTATTAAATTGTCACTTTAAATGAGTAAATTTTTAATATGTGAATTACATCTCAATATATCTGTTTAAAAAGACTCATGTGGATGTTTATACAGCTTTGCTCATGCTCACTAACAACTAGAAGTAGCCCAGTTACCCTTGAACAGGATAAATACCAAGTTTTCCAGTCGGGTAACTGGATAGATAGTTAACCAAGCAAGAGAAAAGCAGAAATTTCGTCGAGGAAAATGTTGGCTCTCCAGCTGTCCCCCATACAGAGAGGATAAGGAGAGACTGAAGAAAGACCACTGCAGATTGGTAGGTGGCAGTTTAATACAACAGAAATTACATACGAGGCTTGTCCTGGGTGACCACAAGCTGAGTAGATCTCCTCACCCCGCCTCTAGAATCTTCAAAGCTTACGTAGAGGCCTTAACTGGGTTCCGTCCAGATGATCTCAGCAACATATTGCTCTCTCAAAGCTACAACCTTGAAACAGCTGCTAGTATAGGAATAAGAGGCAGGAAATACATTCCAAGGACAGGGGACAGGGTAAGGTGTCTCCTATTGCCTGGGTCCAGCTTGAGGGTCAATCGGTGGTCATGTCCTCTCGATGGCCTCCCCCAACAGAAAATAATTCCATCTTTATCATATTGGATTTTATATGCTTTTGGCATACGCACACACGTGGAGAGGCAGTCTGGGAAAGAAGATAAAACTATGGACCAGTAATATAGGTATGGAACTCAAGAAATCCTTTTGCTTTGTGCACTAAAATTTAGTGCTTTTGAGAGGGTCTCTGTAGAGGAATCCCCTGGTGGTCCAGTGGTTAGGATTCCGCGCTTCCATTGCAGGGAGCATGGATTTGATCCCTGGTCGGGGAACTAAGATTCCAAATGGCATGGGAAAAAAAAAAAAAGGACAGTCTGTAAAATGTCTTATGAATTTTTGATAGTGTTCTTCTGATCAACTAACGTTTCTTCTAAAACACACTACTATATATAAAATAGATAACTAATAAGGACCTACTGTATAGCACAGGGAACTCTACACAATACTCTGTAATGACCTATATGGGGAAAGAATCTAAAAAAGAGTGGATTCTGATTCACTTTGCTATGTACCTGAAGCTAACACAACATTGTAAATCAACTTTACTCCAATTAAAAAAAAAATGTAATGATTTTAGTCTAACATTGTTTTCATAGCAAACAGGTTAAAAGTTATTACACAACTTTTAATCAAGAACCAAGCTTTTCAAAGTTTAGAAATTAAGCATGTATTTTAATGTACTTTTCCAGTATTTTCATTTAGATTATTTCATCATGTTAAAAATACCTGAAAACGTCTGTAGTAAAATATGTTAGCATTGACTGGTGAAGACACATTCCAGAGCCCCCAAATCTCAACCAGTCTAAATATTCAAAAATATTTACTGCGATCTATAGGCACTGAGATCTACTATATTACAGTCATTGTTCTACAATGATACCTGAGAATCATCAGCAAACAAAGCAAAAGTAGTTGTTGTGGCCGAGGCAATTTATGGCAACTACTCATTCTGCTGAATTGTATTTAAGCCTTTGCCTGCCTTAGCAAAAATATCATTAATCTACCTTATGTGTGAAGAACCTAATTTAACATCAACATTTTCAGTAAGTCTGTGAATCTGACTGGTGTTCTTATAAACCAGAGAAGCTTCTTGAAAATATGAAAGCAAGCAAACACAAGATACAGAAAGTAATAAACATTAACATTTATTATGTGCTCAAAAAGTACAAAACACTGGACTTGGCATGCATGCATTTTCTCATTTATTCCTTAAAAACAACCCTGTGGGGTAGGCTCTTATCTCCCTTACATGTGATGGAAATTAGGTTACGAAAGTTAGGTAAATTCATTCATATCACACATCATAAAGTGACGTGGCTAAGCAATCCCACTCTAAATTCTGTGCCCTTAACCACTATATTATGCTGCCCCGGCGTGTAAATTTTGTGGAAGAAAGCATTTAAACATTTTTATTGGTTTATACTCAGGACAGTATAGATATCCATTTACATTTTTTTTTCATGAATACATAGAGGCAGAAGAGAAAAAAAAAGAGTAATGTCAGTGAATAATGTACAAACAAACTGAAATGATTACTAAGAAAAGTTAGGTATATTCATTTTAAAACTGGAAAACTTAGTTAACTTCTCCTTTTAAAAATAATTATTTTTGTGAGATTAAGAATTTGTATATGCTTTGACCTTTTAAATTTTATCAGTCTTCACAAAGCTTCACTTAGGTAGTGGTAAGAAGTGCTGAAATGCCTATGAAGTAAATCAGCACTGCATCATGTACTATGTATTTCAAGGTGATGGATTATAGGCTGAAAAATCATGCTGATCACTGGATATCACCACGAATAGGCTAGGGTCGGTCCAAAGTCATCCAAATATCTTTGAACATTAATCAGTGCAAATCTCATAGGTTAAGAGATGAAAAGGATGTCACTGATTATAAATAACCACTCTCTTACATAATGGCTATTTAAATTCATCAACAGGGAAGAGAAGGTAAGATTTTCTTAAAAAGATATTACTGTAATATACAATTGTTAATTGACTACAGTTTACGCAACAGTTTTTATCCATAGAAAATTTCAAGGGCAGACATTATAGATATACGGAATGCATGCTGTATTCAAAGATGTTAAATCTCTATTCGACTTTTAAAAATTAAGATGTTATTTACATACAGTGAAGTGCACGGATTACAAGTGAAAATGTTCCATGCCTTTTGACACATATATACATTTTTGTAACCATCATCATAATCAACACACGGGATATTTCCATTACCCCACAAAGTTTCCTTGTGCCCTTTTGTATTCAAGTTTCCCTCCTCTACCAAACTTCCCCAGCACCACTATTACCAACCCTGGCCCCAGGGACCACTGTTTTAATTTCTATCAAATTAGTTTAATGCTGTCTTCTGGAACATCACATAAATTGAATCATTTGGTATTATTTTTTATGTCTGGCTTTTCACCCAGCATAATGTTCTGGAGATTTATCCATATCCATACTTCAAGCCTCATCAGTTTGGTCTTTTTTTTTTTTTAATGCTAAATAGTTTTCCATTCTATAAATATGCCATGACTTCTTTACCCATTCTCCTGTCGAAGAACAAATGGATTGTTTTCAGTTTGGATCTGTGAGGAATAATGCTGCTGTGATCTTTCCTATAAAAGGTTTTTTGTGTACATACATTTTTTTTTTCTCCCGTTGCGGAGCACAGGCTCCGGACCCGCAGGCCCAGCGGCCATGGCTCACGGGCCCAGCCGCTCCGCGGCATGTGGGATCTTCCCGGACCGGGGCACGAACCCGTGTCCCCTGCATCGGCAGGCGAACTCTCAACCACTGCGCCACCAGGGAAGCCCCTGTGTACATACATTTTAATTTATTTGGTTTAAGCATCTAGAAGGGGAATTTCTGGGTCATATGATGAATGTATGTTTAATTTTAGAAGGAAATGAAAAACAGTATTCCAAAATGTGTCTATTGTTTTACACCACCACCAGCAAATACCTGAGAGCTCTAGTTTATCCACAGCATAACCATTATTTGATAGTGTCAGACTTAAATTTTAGCCATTCTGTTGGATGCATAGTGGTATCTAATTGTGTTTTGTATACCCTGATGATTAATTATGTTGAACACGTTTTCATGTACTCATTGGCTCTTCATATATTGTCTGTAATGAAATATTTGTGCAAATGTTTTGCCCATTTTTATTGCATTGTCTGCCCATTATTATGTTGCGGGAGATTTTTTATACAGTATGGCTAAATCCTTTACCAAATACATACAGTTTCCTACCCTGTGATTTTCCTACTCTGACTTTCAATAATTTTGTGTCCTGAAATCTATTTGGCTACCCTAAGGTCACAAAAATACTTCCCTTAGTTTAATGCTAGAGGTCTCATATTTTTACCTTTTACGTATAGGGTCATGATTCATCTCATATTATTTTTTGTGCACAGTGTGAGGTAGGAATCAAAGTTTTTTTGTTTATTGTTTTCATATAAATGTCCAATTTATTTCTGGACCCTATTCTGTTCCAGAGATCAATTTGTCTATTCGTATGCCAACATCCCCTTTAACTTTTGAATTCAAATAGGATTAAGTACTGTGGTTTTGTTCTGTTTATGAAGTTATTTTGACTTTTTGAAGTATTTTACATATCCATGGAAAGAGTATAAACAACTTGTCGATTTTTACCCCAAAAAGGGATGCAGAGATTTTATTTATTTAAATTTATTTTTTTCACATCTTTACTGGAGTCTAAAGGCTTTGCAATGTTGTGTTAGTTTCTGCTGTACAACAAAGTGAACCAGCTATATGTATCCATATATCCCCATAGCCCCTCCCTCTGGAGCCTCCCTCCCACCTTCCGTATCCCATCCCTCTAGGTCGACACAAAGCACTGAGCTGATCTCCCTGTGCTATGCAGCAGCTTCCCACTAGCCATAATTTTACATTTGGTAGTGTATATATGTCAATGCTACTCTCTCACTTCATTCCAGCTTCCCCTTCCCCCTCTGTGCCCTCAAGTCTGTTCTCTAGGTCTGCGTCTTTATTCCTGCCTTGCCACTAGGTTCATCAGTACAGATTTTTAAATTCCATATATATGCACTAGCATACGGTATTTCTTTTTCTCTTTCTGACTTACTTCACTCTGTATGACAGATTCTAGGTCCATCCACCTCACTACAAATAACTCAATTTCGTCTCTTTTTATGGCTGAGTAATATTCCATTGTATATATGTGCCACATCTTCTTTATCCAGTCATCTGTTGATGGACATTTAGGTTGCTTCCATGTCCTGGCTATTGTAAATAATGCTGCAATGAACATTGTGGTACATGTCTCTTTTTGAATTATGGTTTTCTCAGGGTATATGCCCAGTAGTGGGATTGCTGGGTCATATGGTAGTTCTATTCTCAGTTTAAGGAACCTCCACATTGCTCTCCATAGTGGCTGTATCAATTTATATTCTTACCAACAGTGCAGGAGGGTTCCTTTTTCTCCACGTGCTTTCCAGCATTTATTGTTTGTATATTTTTTGATGATGGCCATTCTGACCGGTGTGAGGTGATACCTCATTGTAGTTCTGATTTGTATTTCTCCAATGATTCATGATGTTCATGAAAAGGCATCTTTTCATGCATTTGTTGGCCATCTGTATGTCTTCTTTGGAGAAATGTCTATTTAGGTTCTATGTTGGGTGCATAAGTATTTACCATTGTTATATCTTCTTCTTGGATTGATCCCTTGATCATTATGTAGTGTCCTTCTTTGTCTCTTGTAATAGTCTCTATTTTAAAGTCTATTTCATCTGATATGAGAATTGCTACTCCAGGTTTCTTTTGATTTCCATTTGCATGGAATATCTTTTTCCATCCCCTCACTTTCAGTCTGTATGTGTCCCTAGGCCTGAAGTGGGTCTCTTGTAGATAGTATATATATATATGGGTCATGTTTTTGTATCCATTCAGCTAGTCTATGTCTTTTGGTTGGAGGATTTAATCCATTTATATTTAACGTAATTATCAATATGTATGTTCCTATTACCATTTTCTTAATTGATTTGGGTTGTTTTTCTGCGTCTTTTTCTTCTCTTGTGTTTCCCACTTAGAGAAGTTCCTTTAGCATTTGTTGTAAAGCTGGTTTGGTGGTGCTGAATTCTCTTAGATTTTGCTTGTCTGTAAAGCTTTTGATTTCTCCATCAAATCTGAATGAAATCCTTGCTGGGTAGAGTAATCTTGGTTGCAGGTTTTTCCCTTTCATCACTTTAAATATGTCCTGCCACTCCCTTCTGGCTTGCTGAGTTTCTGCTGAAAGATCGGCTGTTAACCTTATGGGGATTCCCCTGTATATTATTTGTTGCTTTTCCCTTGCTGCTTTTAATATTTTTTCTTTGTATTTAATTTTTGATAGTTTGATTAATATGTGTCTCAGCGTGTTTCTCTTTAGGTTTATCCTGTATGGGACTCTCTGTGCTTCCTGGACTTGATTGACTATTTCCTTTCCCATGTTAGGGAAGTTTTCGACTATAATCTCTTCAACTGTTTTCTCAGACCTTGTCTTTTTATATTCTTCTTCTGGGACCCCTATAATTCGAATGTTGGTCTGTTTAATGTTGTGCCAGAGGTCTCTGAGACTGTCCTCAATTCTTTTCATTCTTTGTTCTTTATTCTGCTCCCTGGCAGTTATTTCCACTATTTTATCTTCCAGCTCACTTATCCGTTCTTCTGCCTCAGTTATTCTGCTACTGATTCCTTCTAGAGTATTTTTAATTTCAATTATTGTGTTGCTCATCACTGCTTGTTTGTTCTTTAGTTCTTCTAGATCCTTGTTGAATGTTTCTTGTATTTTCTCCACTCTGTTTCTGAGATTTTGGATCACCTTTACTATCATTACTCTGAATTCTTTTTCAGGTAGGTTGCCTATTTCATCTTCATTTATTTGGTCTTGTAGGTTTTTACCTTGCTCCTTCGTCTGTAACATAGTTTTTTGTTGTTTCTTTTTTTTTTTTCTAATGGGTGGGGTTGTATTCCTGTCTTACTGGTTGTTTGGCCTGAGGATTCCAGCACTGGAGTTTGCAGGCAGTTGGATAGAGCCAGGTCTTGGAGCTGAGATGAGGACCTCCAGGAGGCCTCACTCTAATTAGTATTCCCTGGGGTCTGAGGTTCTCTGTTAGTCCAGCAGTTTGGACTCAGAGCTCCCACCACAGGAGCTTGGGCCCAACCTCCAGCCTCGGAACCAAGATCCCACAAGCCATGTGGCATGCCAAAAAAAAAAAAAAAGGAGCAATACAATAACAAAGAATATAAAAACAAAATAAAATTAGAAAGATAAAAAATATATTAGGAAAAATAAAAACATAATTGAAACAACTGCAACAAGGTAAAATAAAATCACAACAGAAAAAAAAAAGCCTTGTCTATGGTGAGATGGAGTTTAGGCAGTGTTGGAACTTAGGCAGGGGTGGGGGTTAGCGGTTAGGCTCAGGACCCACGTAGCTGGAAAAGGCCTTGGGGGTAGGACCTAGGTGGGTGGCAGGTGACGTTTGAGCATGGGGCGGGGCCTAGGCTCAGGATCCACGTAGCCAGAAAAGGCCTTGGGGGCGGGGCCTATACGTGGTGACATTCAGGCGTGGGGCAGGGCCTCTGCTTAGGACCTGCATTCAGAAGGGGAGAGGCAGCACCTCCAAAGGAGGGCTCTGGAATGTGGAGTTCTGGAGTTTGGAGGTAGGGCCCTCAGTGAGGGTGTGTGGGTGGGATTTAGGCCCAGAGTGTTGGAGGGGGTCTCTGAGTGTACAGGTAGGGCCCTGGGTGGGGTGTAGGGGTGGGGCTTTGGCTCTACATGGCAGGAGGGATGCTTGGAGGGCAGAGGATTAGGCCCAAGAGCCCAAGAGGCTCCCTGGTGCCTAAGTGGACAGGGAAAGTGCTGGCCGTGTTCCTTTCTGTTCCTCCATGTCACCCCCCATGGTCTCTCCCAGGGTCTCCCCTGTCCCCGCTGGACCCCTAACCATGGGTGGGTCCTGCTGGGTGTAGGAACTCCTCCTGTCCCCCAGCCACCCCTCAGGGGTTGCCGGTCCTGCAGGTCTGGGCTTTACTTTTGCTCCCCCTTCCCTCCCTCCCACTCCCTCAGGACCTGCGCAGCTGGATGGGGCCTTGGTGGGCAGAGGATCAGGCCCAGGATCTCAGCAGGCTCCCAGGGGCCCAAGTGAGCAGGGGAAACCTGGCCCTGCTCCCTTTTGATCCTCTGCCCTCCCAATGGTCCCCCAATTTCCCCCTTCGGGCATGGGATACCTTCCCCTCCCCCAGTCACCCGAGGGGTGCCAGTCCTGTCCCGCCTCCACTTCTCCTTTCCCCTCACTCCGCCCCATGCCCCATCATCCTACCCGGTCGCTGGGGGTTCCTCCCATCCCCTTAGGTGTCCATGGTCCTACACTGATGCCTGGTAGATGCACTAGTTGTGCAGAGACACAAATTCCATGTCATCCTGGTCTGCCATCTTGACTCTGCTTGAGATTTGATTTATATTAGATCTATCCCAATGCAGTATCTTGCTCTTTTTCCATTTTTTAGGTTATTGTTATTCTTAGTCAGCCACGTCTTGTAACTTTTAATGTAGATGTCTAGCATCTTTCCTCAAATATACTTAATTCCATTTCGATATAATAACATTTTACTTCTTAAATATTGAAACTACCTATTTTATGGCCCACTATAAGACATATTTTATTGACTATCCACGTGCTTTGGAGACAAATGCACATTTTGTTTGTATTTTCTTTTTATCATAGAAAAATCAATTAATTTGGTTGAGAATGTTGTTCATATCTTCCACTTTCCCTCTGACATTTTATCTACTTTTGCAGTTACTTAAAGATGTTAAAATGCTCTTCTATAATTGTCTATTTACTCTTTTATTCAATTAGTTTTGTCCATTTTTTTGCTTCATGTATTTTGAGTCTGTTGATTGATGCATACACATTTAAAAGTGTAATATCTTCTTGATGGACTGACCTTTAGAGAATTATAAAATGTCCCCCTTAATCTCTAGTAATAGTCCTGTCTTGAAGTCTATTTTATTTGATATTAATAAAACCCCTATAACTTTCTTATGCCTACTTCTTATATACTGAATATCTTTAATTACTTTACTTTTAATCTATCTGTATGTTTATATTTCAAGTGTACCACATATAGTTGGGTCTTGCTTTTGACCCATTGCTTTGTTTTATATTTTTATATTTTGTTTTATACTTGTTAGCAGTGCTCTAGCAAATAAAAAGTGCATTTTTAGCATACTGCTATCTATCTTTCAATAGTATAATATCAATTCATATTAATGAAGAATTTTGCAAAACTTCAAGTAAACTTCAAATTTACTCCCCTTTTGTCCTCTAAGTTATTCTTGTCATGCATTTTGGTTCTACATATGTTATACTCAATGATATGTTATTTTATTTTAATAATAATGCCAGGACAATAAGTGTAAGTTAGGTCACCCTACACAGATTTAGAACTATGTTAGTGTTAGTTTTAATATATGCTATCACATTTTACTTATTTCTCTATATGACCATCAACAGTTTTAAGTAATTTGAGATCCTGAGATTCCGTGGGTAAATAATTGTCGATGAAAAAAATATGTGCCTTTTTTCATGGATACTATGAGGAGCTGATCTACTAAAGTAAAATTATGGTACACACAAATACACTCATGTGTAGATAGACAGGTAGACAGATAAATAGATACATGATAGATTTTTAAAAGTACAGAAGGTAATTAATTCCTGTGTGTATTTACTCATTCACTATTGGTTCACTGCCTCTGTTCCAGGTTATGCTGTAGCTGCTCTAGAAAAGGGGTGAAAAAGACTAACAAATGTCTTAGTAACATTAAGTTTATAATAAAGCTATGAAGAAATGTAAGAAATAAATCATTATAACATCATTATTTAATTACAAGTTTTATACCTTCTAAGAAAAAGGAGTGTTTATAATAGGATGCCTAACTTTTCCTGGGCTAACAAAGATGTGGTCAATAAAGTGATAAGAATAACATCTGAATATTGAGGTGTTGATTTGTATCTATTCATATGGGTTGGGAAATCAGAAGATATTTCTGAAAGAAATTACAGGTAATGAGGAAGTGAATGCATCTGAGTTTAAATTGGGCTAATTCAATTTTTAAAGTAAGTTTTACTAAGGTATAACTTACTTAAAATAAAGTTTACCCACTTTTAGTGTACAATTTTATGACTTTTTAACAAATTTTACAGTTACATTACCACCACTCTCAAGATAGACATTTTTATTATCCCAATATCCCAAAAGTGTTATTGTGCCCCTTTACCATTAATTGTTAGTGTATAAAAATGTGACATTTTTGTAGGCTGATTTTTGTATCTGAAACTTTATTGTATTCATATATTAGTTCTAACAGTGTTTTGGTGGAGTCTTTAGGGTTTTTCACATATAATATATCATTTGCAGAGACAATTTTACCTTTTCCTTACTTATTTGGATGTCTTTTATTTTTTTCTTGCCTGATTGCTCTAGCTAGGACTTCCAGTATTATACCAAATGGGAGTGATAAGAGCGGGTACCCTTGTCTTCTTCCAGATTTTAAAGGAAAAGCTTTTAGCTTTTCATCATTGAGCATGATCTTAGCTGTGGGTTTCTCATGTATAGTCTTTTACTATGTTGAAGTGTGTTCCTTTCATACCCCATTTTTTGAGAACGTTTATCATGAAAGGATGTTGAATTTTGTCAAATGCTTTTGTGCATCTATTTATATAATCATATAATTTTTATCCTTCATTCTATTCATGTAGTGTATCATTTATTGATTTGTGTATGTTGAACAAACATCTTTGTATCCTAGGAATAAATCCAACGTACCTCTTTAATCACTGTCATACTCAGTTGGAGCCAATTTTTAGGCTATAACTGGGTCTTCAGTGCAGTTTCTGGTTGGCATGCTTGTTACCAGAGGCTCAGGCAAGCATGAATCCTATCAGGTCCCTGGATGGATGGTACCACCTCCAGTACTTTGTTCAGTAGAGTGACTTCGGGACAAGGGTCTGCTTCAGAGTAACAGTTGTGTTCTAAGCCATTGGGCCTATTAGCCAGGTGCCTGACTGGGTTTGGTTCCTGCCCGGTCCCTGGAAGAACTCCTGCCTGATCACTAGGTGGGACCCTGGGTGGGCAGGACTGGCCATGAACCATGGCTGAGAGGTGCTGGAACCAAGTCCAAGGGCTGTTTCAGTTTCCACAGCCAAGATTCAGATTTGCAGATGCAGATTTGGATGCATAGATGAGCATATATCCCACCAGGTCCTTGGGTCTGGACTGTTCTCTGACTGTGGCTAGAGGGGCTGGATCTAAGCAGAGGACACTTTCAGAATCTCTCAGACAGATGAGACTCTCTCCCTCTGGGTCCCTAGACACATGAGACTGCTGGCAGACCATGGTTTTGAGTGACTAAGTATGAGGCCCTTTCAGGATCTCCCAGGGTGCAGATGAGAGTATTTCCTGCGGAGTCCCTATTCAAGCATGACTCCTCAGTAACTATGATTGGTAAGGGCTGGAGCCCAGTAGTAGGCCCTTTCAGAACGTACAGTCTGACCAAGTTTGGTGGGCTTACAGAGTGGCTCCTAGACAGAGGCCAAAAGAGGCTGGAGCTGGTTCACAGGTCACTTCAAGGTCCTGAACTGAGATATGTATGCCTATTACCCAATGCATCGGTGGGCATGACTCCTCCCAGGCCCCTTGGCATGATGCTGCTGACAAGATCAAGCCAAACGGGTCTGTAGCTGATTCCTCAGGATACCAAGCTATTTCTAGGTTTGTAGCTGGGACCATGGTCAGTAAGTCAGCCACCTGGGTGTCAGCTGGTGTTCTCAAAAATGGTTCTCCTCAATCTTGGGCTGTACCAGGAACCCAAAGCTTCCAAAAAGGCATTTTTGTCCATGGAGAGGTGCAAAATTATTGTTGCTCAGAGAATATATTATTTAGCCAATTTGCTGACATTTCAGGTCTTTCTTAATTTCTATCAGGAATATTTTGTAGTTTTCAGTGAACAAATCTTGTGCATATTTGTAGTTTATTCCTTTTTTTTGTTTCTATTTTAGTTGTTTTTTAATTTCAATTCCCAAATTTTATTTCTAATATAGAGATATGTGACTTACGTCAGTTTGATGACCTTGTAGTCAGAAATGTATTTAAACTCATTAGTTCATGTAGCTTTTAAGTAGTTTCCTTAGGATGTCACAGATGCACAATTATGTTGTCAGTGAATAAAGTGAGTTTTACATTTTTCTATTTTTTAAAATTATTTTTTCTTGCCTTATTACATTCTAGAGCCTCCAGTATGATGCTTAATAGAAGTAGCAAAGGTGAACACTTTTTGTTTTGTTCCTGATTTAGGGAAAACATAGTGTTCCATCATTACGCATGATTTTAGCTCTAGCAACTTTTGTAGATGGTTATTATGATGATAAGTTCCTTTCTGTTACTAGTTTATTGAGTTTTTACCATGAATAATTGTGGAATTGTGTTCATTCTTATTTCTGCACCTGTATGAAATTATGTGTTTGTTTTTTATGTTTAGTCCATTAATATGATGTATTACATGTCTTAATTTTTTTAATGTTAGATCAACCTTGAGCTCCTGGGTTAAGTCCCATTTTTTTCTATAATGGTAAAGAGTAATTTCAAAGTGTCTTACTCCCTCATGGGTAAAAGTAGAAATCAGCAAATGTATTTGGCTGAAAATTATGTAGAATTAATATGTTGTCCTAATTTTATTTCTTACTAAAAAATGAGCAAATGACACCTAACACTTTCCCTCAAATCTATATTTTCTAATGTTTTCTTCTTCATTCTAAAATATTTTTTTATACTTAGCCACCAAAATCTTATTTGTCTAAGATACACCAGAAATGACACAAACCTCTTAATTTCTTTCCTTATCTTCTCACTCCAAAATGTTTTCTCCATATCTGACAACTATAGGCTTATGCCTGTGCTACCCTTAAAATCACATAGCATGTTGTATTGTTTTATACTCATACATATTTATGCCACATTTTACCATTCTTTTGTCCTCTATTTCTCTCCTTCATCCAATATTCCAACCTTCTTCTGGAAATAGAACTCTTTTTTCCTTACACAACAGTCTTCCCTAATCCTTTGAATTTTAAGAATGGATAGATTCAAGTCAGTCAGAGTATTCAGCATCTCTGGACAGAGAAATTGATCTAGTGGAGGATGACCTATGACCCATCTAGTGCTAAGCATTAGTTACTTTCTGCTGAGATAATGGATGTTAAACCTGGAGTTACCAAGTTCATAGCAATAACTACCCCAATTAAGCAAAGAGTGCAGGAAGCAGAGCTTTGGAACAGGAAGCAAGACCATTTAAATAACATAAATTGTTGTTATAAATGGCAGGATTTCCTTCTTTTTATGGTTGAATAATATTCTAATATATATTTTATATCATTTTCTGTACTGACAGACACTTAGGTTGTTTCCATATCTTGGCTATTGGAAAAAATATTGCAATGAACACAGGAGTGCAGATACAGATATATTTTCAACCAGGACCTTGGGGCTTGGGTAATAGGGAGATTTTGGTCAAAGGGTACAAACTTTCAGTAGTAAAATGAATAAATTCTAGGGTACAGCATAGTGATTATAGTTAATAATATTGAAGCATATTAAACTTAAAGCTTTTTCACAACAAAGGAAATGATAAACAAGACGAAAAGACAACCCTCAGAGTGGGAGAAAATATTTGCAAATGAATCAACGGACAAAGGATTAATCTCCAAAATATATAAATGGCTTATGCAGCTCAATATTAAAAAAACAAACGACCCAATCCAAGAATGGGCAGAAGACCTAAATAGACATTTCTCCACAGAAGACATACAGATGGCCAAGAAGCACATGAAAAACTGCTCAACATCACTAATTATTAGAGAAATACAAATCAAAACTACAATGAGGTATCACCTCACACCAGTTAGAATGGGCATCATCAGAAAATCTACAAACAACAAATGCTGGAGAGGGTGTGGAGAAAAGGGAATCCTCTTGCACTGTTGGTGGGAATGTAACATGATACAGCCATTATGGAGAACAGTATGGAGGTTCCTTAAAAAACTAAAAATAGAATTACCATATGACCCAGCAATCCCACTCCTGGGCATATACCCAGAGAAAACCATAATTCAAAAAGACACATGCACCCCAATGTTCATTGCAGCACTATTTACAATAGCCAGGTCATGGAAGTAACCTAAATGCCCATTGACAGGCGAATGGATAAAGAAGATGTGGTACATATATACAATGGAATATTACTCAGCCATAGAAAGGAAAGAAATTGGGTCATTTGTAGAGACATGGATGAATCTAGAGACTGTCATACAGAGTGAAGTAAGTCAGATAGAGAAAAATAAATACCGTATATTAACGCATATATGTGCAACCTAGAAAAATGGTACAGATGAACCAGTTTGCAGGGCAGAAATTGAGACACAGATGTAGAGAACAAACATATGGACACCAAGGGGGGAAAGCAGTGGCGGGTGGGGGTGGTGGTGTGATGAATTGGGAGATTGGGTTTGACATGTGTATGCTGATGTGTATAAAATGGATGACTAATAAGAACCTGCTGTATAAAAAAAATAAATAAAATAAAATTCAAAAATTCAAAAAAAAATTGAATTATATAATTGAAATTTGCCAAGAAAGCGGATCTTAACACACACACACACACACACACACACACACACACACACACACACACAAAATGGTAATTATGTGAGATGATGGGTGTGTTACTTAACTTGATTGTGGTAATTATTTCACAACATACACATATATTAAATCATTACATTGTACACCTTTAAAAATCACATTGTGCAAGCTAAGTATATACAATTTTTGTTTGTCAATAGTACTTCAATAAAGCTGGGGAAAATATAAATAAATAAATAACATCACTTGAGCTCCTTATTCCATTTATGCCTGAAGCCAGATGCATCTTGCCCATCCATTTAAAGTAGGAAATTCTCTTCTTGTTTTATTCTGGCCTAATAAATTTGTTTGGGTTTTTGTCACTTATAGATGCAGAGTTCAGAGATACACATTTCAAGCTTTTTTCTTTTTTTTAAGAGCATAAGAATTATGTATTATAGGGCCTGCATATTATGTACTAGAAAAATATGTTTCATAATATTTCTGAACGAGAAAAATATTTTCACTTAATGTAGAAGAAGGAAATTGTATGCAAAATACTATTTAACATTTTCTTTTACCAATATCCTGAAAATCAAGTATTAGTCTATCAATGCACATTTAAGATTTTCCTTATCAATCCCTTACTGAGAGGAAATATAAACATTACTCTTTAAAATATAACTATCAATGTGTTCCAGAAATTTTCTTCTTCAGAGTCAGATACTGCCTCTAGTATATTGATACTGCTGTCAGGGAATAAAGAGCATTTGGCTCATTTTCCTATACTTTTTTATGCTGCTTTCTAAATGACAATGCATATGTTTGGGGGAGTAACTTTATATGTTCACAGATTGTAGAAAGTGATTTGGGATGGGGCTACAGGCTAAGTTCTTCATTACCATGTTAATGTTATTATTTCTCATCTCATTAAACAATTTTTAAAATTTCCATTCGGACACAGTTTGTTTTACTTGTATACTAAAGCAGCACCTATCATTTAGAGAGCATTTATTTCACTTTTAATGAAATGCATTAACTCAGTATCCCTGGAGTTGTCATAATGCAGGCACGAAGTAATAATATTAATTTTGTAAGTTCGGTTAGGAGCCAGAAATGAAGATTCAGAAATGTAAAGCCCCATCTTCTCATTCTTATAGTATATATAAACCAAAATTGGGACTGACAGCAAGATAAACTGGATGTATGAGGAATTCAGGCTCCCAACTTGGTTGTCATTGAACAGTACAATAAATCTGAAAAACCTAAGTTAATTCATGTAGAAGTAATTAAATTGATCATAGAATAATTACTGTTACAGAAAGTAAGCACTTCTTTATTGTGGTAAAAATAACATGAAATTTACCATCCTAACCATTTTTAAGTATACAGTTGAGTAATGCTAAGTATATTCACTTTGTTGGGCAACAGATCTCTTCATCTTGCAAAACTGAAACTCTACACCGTTTAACAGTAAATTCCCATTTTCCCCTCTCCCAATCCTTGGCACCTATCTTTCTGCTTTCTGTTTCTATGATGTTGACTTTAGATACTTCTCATGAGTGAAGTCATACAGTATTTGTCCTTCTGTGACTGAATTAATTTGCTTAGCATAATGTCCTCGTGGTTAATCCATGTTGTAGGAATTCCTTCATTTTTAAGTCTGCAGAAGAGTGGCCCAGATGGCAGAGTAGGAAGGCCTGATTTTGCCTCGTCCCACGGGCAGACCAAAATTACAACTATTTACAGAGCAACTAGCAACGAGAACAACCTGAATACTAGCAGGAAACATCTTCTACAACTAAAGATACAAGGGAGAAACCACAGAGACAGGTAGGAGGGGCGGAGGTGTGGTATAATTAAGACCCACATTCCCAGATAGGCAACCCACAAACAGGAGGATAATCACAATTGCAGCAATTCCCCCCAAGGAGTAAGTAAGCCTGGGGGTCCTGCACCAGGAAGATGAGCCAGCAGAACGTCTGGCTTTAAAGGTCAGTGGGGCTGGCATTTAAGAGAGCCGGAGGGCTGTAGGAAAGAGACTCTACTCTTACGGGCTGCAAGGAAAAATCTCACATGCTCCAAGACCCAGCTCAAAAGCAGTGATTTGAAAGTGACCTGGGTCAGACGTACTTGCTGATATTGGAGAGCCTCCTGGAGAGGCATGAGGCAACTGGAAGAGCCCCCTGGGGACACAAGGCCAAGCAGCCATCCATGCAGGGACCAAATTTCACCCACCAACAGGCCAGCACCAGCCATAGCTACCCGCCCCCCCCGCCCCGAGTCCCCCAGCCAGCCACAACAGAATCAGGCCTCACCCACCAGTGGCCGGCAGCCTCTGCACTAGGCAGTGCCTTGCAGCCAGCTGGGCTTGGGCCAGCCCTGCCTACAAGCATGACCATGGTAGTAAGCCCTGTTATAACAGAAAGGACAATGCAGCCCATATACAGGGCACCCCTAGAGCAGATAGCTCTAGTGAAAAGAGTAGAGTGAGCTGCTGGACCCTGAAAGATGTCTCCTATATAAGGCCACATCAAAGCTATGCTCTTTGACGTTGGTCTTAGCAATATCTCTTTGGATATGTCTCCTCAGGGAAAGGCAACAAAAACAAAAATAAACAAATGGGACTACATGAAACTACAAAACTTTTGCACAGCAAAGGAAACTATCAACGTAACAAAAAGGCAGCCTATTGAATGGGAGAAGCCTGTTTGTGAGCAATACATCTGATAAGAGGTTAACATCCAAAATACAAAAAGAACTCAGACAACTCAACAACAACAAAACAATCTGATTTAAAAAATGGGCAGAGGATCTGAATAGACATTTTTCCAAAGAAGACCTACAGATGGCAAACAGACACATGAGAAAATGCTCAATAGCACTAACAACCAAGGAAATGCAAATCAAAGCCATGATGAGATATCACCTCACAACTGTCAGAACGGCTATCAACCAAAAGACAACAAATGACAAATTTTGGCAAAGAAGGGGAGAAAACAGACCAGTGTTTGTCAGAGGGGAGGAGAGAGACCTCGAGTAAAGTACGTAAAGGAGATTAAGAGGTACACACTTCCTCTTATAAAATAAATGAGTCACAGGGATGAAATGTGCAGCATGAGGAATATACTTAATTATATTGCAATATCTTTGTATGGTGACAGATAGTAACTGGATGATATCAAGGTGATCATTTTGTAATGTACAGAAATACCAAATCACTAAATTTTACACCTGGTGCTAACACAGTGTTATAGGTCAATTATACTTCAATTAAAAAAACAATATGTAGACACTAGGAGGAAATGGATCAAAATGCCAATGATGATTATCTCGGGGGGGGGTGGGATTATGGGTGATTGTTAATTTTTACTTTATGCTTTCATGAATTTTTAGTTGTCTGCAGTGAACATGTACTGCTTGTAAAATTAGAAAGAACAAAGTAAATGTCATTAAAAATGATAAAAAGAGAAGCCAGGAAAAAAATAAAGGCTGCATAATACCCCAGTGTATGTATATATCACATTTTCTTTACCCATTCATCTGTCAATTGACATTTGGGTTGCTTCCATATCTTGGCTGTTGTGACTAATGCTCCAATGAACATGCAAATGTAAATATCCCTTCCAGAAAGTAAGCATGTTTTGATTGTGCCATGCATGGTTGGTTCATACCATTAAAAAATAAAAATAAATAAAGTTAAGAAAAAAAGAAACCTAAACATTTGTCTACAGTTGCAAGACATATAATAAACATGGAACTGGTGGAAAGAAAGGATTTATCTTTGTATTTTCAGTCCTGCTTGGAGACCATAATGACAATAACCAGGAGGGGCTGGAAATGCTCTACAGTAGGTCATACATAAGGGCTTTTATATATGGCAAATCGTTGCCCGGTGTGGGAGATAACAGCTGAAAGTAAGTTTAACATTTTTCCTCATCTCTACCTGCAATCCCCCTGCAACTCATTAACTGAGCAATATAAACACAGTGTTGTCACACAAAGATTCAAGAGAAATCTTCTCATGTCTTCTTTTAACCTCTCCATCCACATTATTGATCTCTTACTGTATGTTAGAGCTTCCTGCTCCATTTATTTCATATACCTTTGTGGTCACTAATCTTGAATTTCTTCTCATGGTTATTACATAATATATGCAAGGTTTTAACATATGGTTTCAAACCACCATAATATTTAAAATAATTGCATAGAGCAAAGTAACAATGAATATATTTCATTTCCAAGACTTATTTTTGCTTGTATAAAAATGCTCATCTGAGAAATCTTATCAGTAATTTTTGTTCATTTACCCAATGAAGCAGAGAATTTTAAAATAAAGAGAAAAAAGTATACCCTCTTCCCTAATGCCTAGTTAGTACAATATAGGAAACATGTCATTTACTTCAGAGGTCATATTGCCCTATGCCTTGTTAATTTTAGAGCGATTTCATTGTAAAAGTTCATTAAAAGTAAGAACAATCCTTTCCTAAACAACATATTAAGATTGTTTTTAGAGCATCTGTCTTTTTCTACAGTTCCATAAATCTAGAAAAAAAATCTGATTCTATTGAATTAAAAAAATAAACATGTCTAACCCATTCACCATCTAATATTAAAGTGTATCTTATATATATTGGATTATATGATATTTGAAAGAGGTAAACATAAATTAAATTCTTTTTACTTTTATCAAATATTTATTTTGTATGTTGTAAAAATAATTTAATTTTTTTACCCAATAGAATTTAAACTGCAAAAGGGCAGAGATTCTTTTTAATCACCTTCAGTGTCCTGCAGTGCCTAGAAGAGGGTCTTTTACACAGGGGGCAATTAGTGAATTTTTAAATGATAAATGACTGAATGAGTGAGCTAATGTGATTAATAATAATATTTAAGAAATAATATTATTTTTGGCATATTATTCTATAACTGATAGTTGATTTTACTGTTTTCTTTAAACTGATTTACTTACCAAATATATCCCAAATATATTTCCATGTCAAATTTTCATAAATTCATTATATGTACGTAACAGTTTATTTCCATCTGAACTAGATTATTTCCTCATTTTTCTCCACTGTAAGCAATCCTACGGTAACAAGTTTAACTAAATCTTTGTGTATATCCATAATCACTTCCTGAGAATAAATTCCACAAAAGATAACTATAAAGTCAATTTATCTATGATTCATGCATACAAATCACAATTTTTATTCCCTCCAAAGCACAGCATATTATTTTTCAACTACATTAGGCACACTTGACAAATAAAATTGTAATACATTTAAAATGTACAGCATGATGATTTGATACATGTCTACATTGTGAAAGGATTCTTCTCATCTAGTTAATGAACATATCTTCACATATTTATCCTAATGAGCTCATCTTAACTTGACCACATCTGCAAAGACCCTATTTTCAAATAAGGTTATATTCCAAGGAACTGGGAGTTAGGACTTCTATATATCTTCGGGAGGATACAATTCAAACCACAATGGTATACAACCTGGCTTAGTTCTAAACAGTGGGATTATATGGTAATAAGAATGGAAAAAATTAATACTGATCTAACCAAGGGAAACTAGAAGTGTGCATGTGTATATAAAAGGAAGAAGATGGGGAAAAAAGCTAAATCCTCAACAGTCTAAAACTTAAAAAAAAAATCATAAGGTAATAATATAAGCAGTTTACTTACACATTGAAAATAATACCAAGAGAATCAGGGAAGAAAGTTGAAAGTACCTCTGAAGAACTAAACAGTTGCCAGTAGATGGGAATAGGATGTAAAATTGCTTTTTTAATAATATCTTTTAGAATTATGTGGCTTTAAATATTAATTTTGTATATGAATATAATAATACAATAAAATAAAACTAAATTAAATAGTAATGATTAAGTACATGTCTAAAATGTCAGGCATTTTAAAACAATCTAAAAGCCTTAAGTCTTAGGCAAACTAGCTCTTGAGACTGTTGAGACCCTATCCAAATTAGAAATGGGCTAATAAAATCAATGTGCTTACTAGATTCTAATAAAAAAACAATTGGCAAGATATACTAGGCTTTCCTATCCCTCCCTCCCTTCCTTCTTTGCCTCAAATTCAGTGTGCCTTTCCAGTTTAAGGGCTCTGTCCTTTTTCATTCAGCACTTAAAAGATATTCTGCCATTTCTTTCTGATCTACATGATTTCTAATAAGAATTCACTGTTATTCGAATTGATTTTCCTGTATAGGTAAGGTGTCACTTTTCTCTGGATGCTTTGGTGAAATCTTGTGTAAAGTCACAGCTTTACATGTAAAATCTTATGTCTTTATGTACATTCACAGTTTGGTTTCTCTACTAGTGTAATGTATTAAGAAGTAAGTTTTGCCCCATGTGGTAATTTATTGTTGAGTACAATGGCAACAACCTGAAGGAAGACATGTATAAAAAGGTCTAGGTCAACTCAACTTAATAAAGAATAAAACTAGAAGGCTGGCTGAGTGTGGATTTGTAGAAGTATGTTAATCCACTAGGGATTCCTAGAAAAACATAAAAAAGTGGGTAGGAGTGATAAACCTTAAAGATCGGTTTCCCTAAGATAAAAATTTGAATTTGAACTTGACTTTTTTCTTTTTGTAATAAGAACAGAAAAGAATGCAAACTTAATGGCTGACGGAGTCCCACTCAGAATTTCTGGATATATATCCTCTCACAATTGTCATCCTTGATTTTTATATTGAAATATAGATTTAAACTGATTTTAAGTCTTTTTAAAAACTTTTGTGTGAGAGGAGTTCACGAAAGTGGTGGGGGCTGAATTATATCTGGGATTTTGCTGGTTTAGTATTTCTATGTGTATATTTTATTGTGGCAAAACATATAACATAAAAATATTATTTTAACTATTTTTAAGTGTACACTTCATCAATACTGAGCATATTTATATTATTGGGCTACCATCACCACATCCATCTCTAGAACTTTATCTTCCCAAATTGAAACTCCATATCCATTAAACAATAACTCCCTATTCCTTCCTCCTCCCAGCCCCTGCCAACTATTCTTCTATCTCTATGAATCTGACTACTATGGGTACTTTATATTAACGGATTCATATAGTATTTGTCCTTTATGACTGCCTTATTTCACTTAGAATAATGTTAATGTCCAACCATGTTGTAGCATATGTCAAAATTTCCTTCTTTTTTAAGGTTGAATAATACTCCACTATTTGTATATATCACATTTTGTTTATCTATTCACACATCAATGGACATGGATTATTTCCACCTTTTGGCAATTGTGAATTATGCTGCTATAAAGATGGGTGTACAAGTAACTTTTTACGTTTCTCCTTTCAGTACTGTTGGATATATACCAAGAACTGGAATTGTTGGATCATATGGCAATTCTGTTTTAAATTTTTTCAGAAACTGCCAAACATTTTCATAGTGGTTGCACTATTTTACATTCCCACCAGCAAAGCACAAAGGTTCCAATTTCTCCACATCTTACCAACATTTGATAATTTTTGGCTTTTTGTTTTTGTTGTTTGTTTTACAATAGCCATCCCAATGGACGTGAAGTGGTATCTCATTGGGGATTTGATTTTCATTTCCCTAATGATTGGCGATGTTGAATATCTTTTCATGTGCTCATTGGCCATTTGTATATCTTTGGAGAAATATCTATGCAAGTCCTTTGCCCATTTTTTAACCAAGTTGTTTGCTTTTATGTTGTTGAGTTGTAGGAATTCCTTATATTAATATATTTGGGATATTAACCCCTTATCAGGTATATAATTTACAAATATTTTCTTCCATTTTGTGGGTTGCCTTTTCACTAGGTTCATAGCATTCTTCAATGCACAAAAGGTTTTTTAAAAAATTTTAACTAGTCCAATATACCTATTTTTCCTTCTGATGTCTGTGTTTTTGATGTCACATTTAATAACTCATTGACAATTCCAGCGTCATGAAGCTTTTTTCCCCTATAAAGATCAAAGGGTTTTATAGTTTTAGGTCTTACACTTAGGTTTAATCTATTTTTGATTTCATTTACTTTTGAGTTAAATATATTATTGTATATGGTGTAAGGGTCCATTCCACCTCTATTCTTTGGTGTATGGATATCCGTTTTTTTCAGCATCATTTGTTGAAAACACTCTCATTTCATCTATATGTATTTATAATGAGTTTAAAATGGATATTACAAGAAATGGTAGTACTATGGTACTATCATTTGAAATGGTTTCTAATATATAGTATATTTTGAATAAGGAAGATTTTATGATTGCAGATAATGAAAAGAGACTTACATTTGGGGATAATTTTGCTACAACAAAATGCATTTGAGTTATTTTTTATGTTATATCCTATTGTTAAGCTTACTTTATATATTTCAAACTAGTATACTATTCAAAATGTAGATTAACTTAACTTCCAAATCCAAAAAAATCTCAGAATAAAATGACATCTAAATGCATATTAGAATGTGCTGTGGAAAAAACAAAAACTGATTTAAAATGAATGGCTCTTTTGTTTGTGAAATTTTAGAGCCACAGTTAGATATTTTCTTCCTTCTTTATAGACTTAACTAAAATGGGTACTTTCTGTTGATTTATGTATGTGAAAATCCCCATAAGTGAGAACACTATTAGTATAGAACACCTAACAGATGCAAAGTCTTCTTTAAGTAGAATACAGTGTATATCTCAAAAATCCAAAATAGAACACAAGAATCCAAAACAACAAGGGCTAAAATTTCCACTTTGTTGAAATTACTAAAATAACACATTTTAATTTATACGTACTTGCAACTTGAATAATTTATAAAATCAAGGACTTTCTTTTTTTCGCAAAGTGGTTTATTCATGCCTTTAAGGCTTAAAGACGTGCTATCTTTAACTACTGAATACTATTTAAACTTGCATTAAAGCATGCGTTTGGAAGCTTAAGGACATGTTTCTCATATCTCAATAACTTTTAAATGGCACCATGACAACATATCATGTCATCATTGAATGTCCTTTAATAGTTTTCACTGAACATTAAGTAAAGTTAAGTCTACTGATGGTTTGGCATGTAGTCACTGATTAGCTTGGTTGGACTAACCCTCCTACCTGATAGCAATGATAAATTGTAGATAAAATATGTAAAATACATCATTTTGAAGGCTTTGGGAAGTGACCAATATATTACATTACTATATAAAAAGGTACAGTTTGGTACTGATAGCCATATAAACCCATGGAACAGAATACAACATCGAGAAATAGACCTCCGGGACTTCCCTGGTGGTGCAGTGGTTAAGAATCCACCTGCCAATGAAGGGGACATGGGTTTGAGCCCTGGTTCAGGAAAATCCACATGCTGTGGAACAGATAAGTCCATGCGCCACAGCTACTGAGCCTGTGCTCTACAGCCCACGAAGCACAACTACTGAGCCCACGTGCCACAACTTCTGAAGTCCGCATGCCTAGAGCCCGTGGTCTGCAACGAGAAGCCACTGCAGTGAGAAGCCCCTGCTCGCCGCAACTAGAGAAAGCCTGCACACAGCAATGAAGACCCAATACAGCCAAAAATAAATTAATTAAGAAAAAAAAATAGATCTCCACCAGTATGATGAATAATTTTGACAAATATGCACAGAAAAAGGAATGGACAAAGAATAGTCCTTTAATATATGGTGCTGAAATAACTGACCACCATATGTAAAACATGAATCTCGATCTATATCTCACACTCATATAAAATTTAACTTAAAATGGATCTAGACTTTGATATACAATATACAATTTAAAAATAAACAATTAGGAAAAAAAATCTTGGGAGAAAATCTTTGTGACCTTCTTTTGGGTTACAAGCCTTATATACAATGCCAATAGGCTAAACCATGAAAGAAAAGAAAAAGAAGTTGAAATGTATAAAATTTAAAACTTGCAACACCAATACTACTACCTACAAATATAGTAAGTTCGTTTGACAATTTCTTTCATATTATAATATGTATAATTTCTACCATAAAACACCCATACCGAGTCTTAGTCTGCTCTCTGAGAAAATGGCAGTGATTTCGCTCAAATACACCTACATACACAAATATGTACTCATCCACTATTTCTTCACCTTTACAACATATACAAAGATATATTCACCTACATGAGTATATCCTTAGATATGTTTTGCTGAAGCTTTAAAACAAAGCAATTCTTAGCCTAGATAGATAGGAGAATTACATCATTTTGCAATGAACACTTTTCAATAAATTATTTTGCCTTCATGAAATTGATCTTCCTGTAGTATTACTATTATCATCTTTCTTCAAAGTTAGAAAATAAATTTATCTTCAGTATGAGGGTTAGTTTATCCAAATTCCTTGGCCTTGTACTTTTTCCCTCTGCAGGATGACACCAATTTACTTTTACAATAGGTAAATCTGTAAATAATTTCCCTTACTATCCCTCTCCAATATGAAACGACACCCAGGCATTTAGTCATATTACCACTTTTCTTGGAATTCCATTATTTCAACTACTTGGATTAACGTGCATTGTTAAAACCCTACAAGGCAGAAGTTCTATTCAAAATATTTAACAAGTGGTACTTGAAAGATATGCTCTAATAAGAATGGCCAAAGACCAGAGTACTGGAGCCATGTCACAGAAGTTCCTGCTTTCCATGCATTAACATTTTCATTTACAGAACTTGGGAAATTTTAGTTCCAAGGGTAGAACTAGGGCAGCTGGGGGTCAGGTATAGGGTGTAATAAGAGATATTGGGGTAACAACTATTTGGCAAATGTAAACTGAATATTTTGACATTGGATAGAGCTTTGTGAGCATGTTTCATCTGGAGAGCATCCCTACTTGACAAAGAAACACACTCTATCAGCTCTGTAAAATCTACTCTCATCACAAAAGCAGGAAGTGCTTTGCCTCTCCTTTCTCGCAGAACATAGCATTTGCTACCTCATATATGTATCATTTTATATACTGCCTCATATTGCAGATATTTTTGTAACAGGACCCATAGTCGTACATAGTGGATATAATGACATTGCAAAGAATAAACTCCCCGAGTGCAAGGAAGATGCTTTACACATTTTATTTTAACTTCTTATATCCTCAGAACGGAACCTGGAAAAGGGAAGCTAACCAATAAATATTTGTTGATTTAATGAAAACATCTCATTGCTATATTATTTATATATTGACTTATTACTTTGTGAGAAATTTGATTTTTCCTCTTAAATTTTATGTGTTGGGGTCCTTAATAATTGAAAATGCATTCTTTACTTTTTCTACTCGAATGTTACCCTAGGGCTGCTTATAGAATTACATTTTAGTGTAGAGCATTTGAAAAATGTTGATATGACTTATTTTTTTCTATCAGATAAAATCAAGCGAACTGCTAGTTATCTCACCTTGACATGCTGTGTGAAGTCAAAATTCAAAGCACTAATAAATGTTCAGGAAGCTAAAAGGTTTGTCAACCACACTAAAAGAAAGTGTTATACTCAAACTCATCTCCATTTGTTCCACAGAAGACTTCCTCTATTTTAATCATTTTAAGTAGGGCAATCAAGAAGTAAATATGTTAGGATGAAATAAAGCAGTTCTTTGATCAATATTACCTATAGAATAGAATACAGTATGAGAGACTACTGTTTGTCAGAAATGGAAGCTACCCTACTATAGCCTATGTTCATATCCTCAAAAGAATTGCTTTTCGAAAAAACTAAATTCCTAGAGAAGTAAGCAAGTGAATCTATTTTGGTTCCTAATTTCTCTTTTCATGTTTGTTCTCTTTACTCCTCCCTTTATGCATCTCTTCATCTAACTTAAATTCTTACACTTACTATGTTAGCATACTGAAATTTATATTCAAATCATTATAGGTGTTCAGTAGAGTTTGGGGCAAAGTGTGACAAAATTTTATGTAACAAAAAGCAAGCAATATTCTGTACAATTATGTGTATATGTGTAATGAAAGTACACACTCTAGTTGAGATGCACGTATCTTTATACAATTTGATTAGCTGTGACAAATATATACTTCTCATTAACCAATACTCCAAGCACTGTATATTCCTTTTTCATGACCAAAGAAAATTGTCTGTGCCACTTGCAGTCAGTCTGACCTTCATATCAAGCACTGCTCTGATTTCTACCACTACAGATTAGATTGTCTGGTCTAGAATTATCATATAAATGTTATAATACAGTGTGCACTCTTGTGTATGATTTCCTTTGTTCAGCATAATGTTTTGAAGATTCATTCATGTGGCTGAATGAATCAGACAGTATTCATTATTTTTAGTGCTGAGCAGCATTCCATTTTATAAATATACCAACAATTTTGTCCATTCTTTTGGTGATGAACATTTGAATTATGTTCAAGTTATGGCTGTTATGAACAAAGTTACTATAATCTTTTCTGTATACATTTTTTAATATATGTATTCATATGTTAATCATTTTTATTTTGTATAAAAATACTTGAATGATATTATCAAACAACTTGACAAAACTGATATTTATAGAACATTTCATTCATTAAGAGAAGAATGCTTAGAACATTTATGAGGATAAAACATATACTAGGCCATACAACAATTCTCAAAAAAAAAAAAAAAAAACTGAAATCAGTCTAATATATACCAATGGATATAAATTAAAATTTAACTGCTCGTAGAAATTTGTGCTACTTCAGATATTTAAAGATTAAAATAACTCATCTCTAAATATATTATCCTCCAAAGAAGAAATCCTAATGGAAATTAGAAAATTTTAATTGAATGAAATGAAAACACAAAATATCAAAATGTATGGGATACAGCTATAGTCAACCACTGAGGGAAAATTTGGCTTAAAATACATATTTTAGAAAAATAAATGTATTGGAAAATAAGAACATTTAAAAATATATAATGTAAGCATTTGCTAATAAAACTACAAAAAGAAGAACAAATGAAACCCAAAGCAAGCAGAAGGAAAGAAGATAATAAGTATCAAAGCAGAAATCAATAGGCTAGAAAAGAAACCAAAAAAATATAGAAAAATCAATAAAATCTAAGGTTGGCTCTTTAAAAAGAACAAGGACTTTGATAAATCTTTAGCAAAACTAACAAAAAAAAAAAAAAAAAGAAAAAAGAAAAGGGAGAAACAGGATATGCAAATTTACAAAACTCAGAAGTAGAAGAGAGCACATCACAAGCAATTCTACAGAAATTAAAGAGATTATGATATAATGATATGAACAACATTTCACTAACAAATGATACAACTAAAATGAAATGGATAAAGTCCAAGAAAGACACAAATTAGCAAGAATGACTCAATATTAATGAAAGAATCATAATAGACCTATGAAAACAAAATGCATTAAATTGGAATTCAGATACATTTTTAATGTAGGAAAAAACAGCCCCATGTGATGTCAGTAGTCAGCTCTATCAAATATTTAAAGAATAAGCAATACCAGTCCTACACAAACTCTTTCAGAAAATACAGGATCAGGGAATACTTCCCAACTTATGCTATAAGGTCAGTGTTACCCTGATAACAAAGCCAGTGAACTTACAGACCTACAAACTCATGAACGTAGATGCACGATCCTTAAAAAAATACTAGCAAATCCAATTCAGAAAAAAAGAAGAAGGATTACACAACCACAGCCAAGTGGGATATATTTCAGAAATGACACATAAGTTGAACAATCAAAAACCAATTCACATAATATACCATATTAATAGAATAAGGGACTAAACAACATGAGTATCTGAATAGATTCAGAAGAAGCATTTGAAAAAATTCATTATTCACTCACCATAAATTAGGAATTGAGAGAAATGTCCTTAATATGATAAAGAACAGATATGAAAATCCTACAGCTAACATATTACTTATCACTCAAAGACTGAATTATTTTCCCTTAAACATAACAAATATGTCTGTACTCACCAGTTCTTTTCAGTGTTTTACTGTATCATTGCAATATCTCTGGAAAAGAAGTTGAAAGATAAGATAAGAAAAGATACCTCTTTAATCATAGACCTCTTGCTCTTTTGTGTAGAAAGTCCTGTGGGGTCTAGATAATAACTACTAGAACTAATAAATGAATTTAGCAGGATCTAAGGATTCATGACCTATATAAAAATCAATAGAGGGGCTTCCCTGGTGGCGCAGTTGTTAAGAATCTGCCTGCCAATGCAGGGGACACGGGTTCAAGCCCTGGTCCGGGAAGATCCCACATGCCACGGAGCAACTTAGCCCGTGCACCACAACTACTGAGCCTGTGCTCTAGAGTCTGCAGGCCACAACTACTGAGCCCACGTGCCACAACCACTGAAGCCCGTGTGCCTAGAGCTCATGCTCTGCAATAAGAGAAGCCACTGCAATAAGTCCCTGCACCACAACGGACAGTAGACCCCGCTCACCCAACTACAGAAGGCCCACGCGTAGCAAAGAAGACCCAATGCAGTCAAAAATAAATAAATAAAATAAATTTATATAAAATAATCAATAGTGATCAATATGATCAATGTGATCCATCCAAAAATAAAGAAAATAATTCAATTAAAATAGCACCAAAAAGAATAAAATACCAGTAAATAAACTGAACATGAGAAAGGCAAGACTGGTACACTAAAATTCTCTAAAACGTTGCTGAGAAAATATAAAGAATCTCTAGCTTAAAAAGGAGACATATATTGTTAATGCATAGAAAAACTATATAATTTAAGATGATAATTATCCCCAATCATCTAGACACTCAATAAGATTCTTAACTAAATCTAAACAGGGTATTTTTAAATTGAAAATAAAAATCTAATCATAAAATTAACACAGAAATGAAAATGACCAAGATGAAAGAAATTTAGAAAAAGAACAAAGCTAAATGACCTTCACTGCCTGATTTCAGATATAGTTCAAAACTTAGTATAAAGAACCATAATCCAGAGAGTACAGTTTTAGTGTTAATAACAGGCATATACAAATCAAAAATCAAGAAATTAATCCTTAGGTTTTTCGTCAATTAATTTTTGAAAAAGATGTCAAGGAAATTCAATGGTGAAAGGAAAATCTTCCATAAAATGGTCCTGGGATAACTAGATAACCATGTACAGAAAAAATAAACTTATTCCCTTATCTTAATATATACACGAAAAATTTCTGAAAATAGAAACTTAAATATACAAGATAAAGCTTTAAAATTTCTAAAAGCAACTCCGGATAAAATCTGTGATCATAGGTTGGTTTGGGTTTTCCAGGTGCTCTCTGAATACATTTGCTTAGAACTATCAGTGCTTTGAAAATTGTTAGAGAATAATTAGTAGATGTAGCTGAATAACAAATGCCAGATATTAAAATTTCTGAAAAATTAAACTAAGCAAAGAACACAACAATGAAGGTGCAGTTTCACTTCTCTTGCACATGGGATTAGCTAATACTATGCTCTAATTGCTGGAATACTGAGAAAGTTAAATTGGCAGGAGGAGACTTTCAGATGAGGTAGTTGATTTACATCATCCTAGTTTGAAACAATGAATTTAATTTGGACTATAAAACTATCTGGCAAATGAATGTTTTGTTTATTTGTTTTGTTTACTATTGTTTAAGTATGGACAAAGGCTATATTTTACTCACCTGCATAATACACATGTTACTATACTTTAGTAATCTGGAATTGTCTTATACAAATTTAGTTTATCTTGACCTTATCAAAGCACATCCTATTTTTTCCTCCTGTACTATAATAAATCAGGATGTATTCAGTAGGCATAAATAAAATACGTTAGGCAGAGTTCAGAATCATTTTGAGAGACTTTTTTCTAATCTATACCTACATTTTCTGTTTCCATCACTGTAATAGTAGACACACAGCATAGGAATCTCACATCATTTCACTAAGGGGTAATGTGGAGGATGTCTAGAAAGAGATCGTAATACTTTACACTGTAAAATGCTTCATCAAAATTTAATGTTATAATTCTGGAGGCTACCACTTTTATCCCAGATGGTGACTGTCACTGTTTACTTTCTTGAGTCTGATTAGAACCCACCGCTGTAGCACACTCTGTTTTACTGAACAAATTTCCAGCTGAAAAATTAGAGCATTCACTCTGGTTTTTGACTTGAATTTCTAAACTGATTTTTTTTTCTCATCAACCCATGGATATATGTTACAATTGCAATTTTACAGATGAGAAAACTGAGATTTAGACAAAGTAGCCTTACAAGAATTAAATTTAATAGCCAGATTAGTGGCACAGCTGGGCTTATATCAGGGTCTGTTTTATATCAAAATGTGAACCAATATGCAATACTACCCTTTATGAACGGTTATTAAATCCAGATGTATTTTAATGTATAAAATAAAGAAACATTATTGAATTTCACCTTAGAAATCCATTTGAAGAAAAGCATAGGCTCCTCATTTTTGCCTATATTCCTGCAGATATTATGACTTTCCAGTGTTGTCAGGTTCCAATTCCCAAATCCCTCTCAGATATTGGAGTTACATTTCTTTTTTTTTTTTTTTCAGCATCTTTATTGGAGTAAAATTGCTCTACAATGGTGCATTAGCTTCTGCTGTATAACAAAGTGAATCAGCCATATGTATATACATATCTCTATACCCCCTCCCTCTTGCGTCTCTCTCCCACCCTCCCTATCCCACCACTCTAGGTGGTCACAAAGCACCGAGCTGATCTCCCTGTGCTATGGAGTTGCTTCCCACTAGCTATCTATTTTACATCTGAGAGTGTATATATATGTCCATGCCACTCTCTCGCCTTTTCCCAGCCCACCCCTTCCCCTCCCCATGTCATCAAGTCCACTCTCCACGTCTGCATCTTTATTCCTGTCCTGCCCATAGGTTCTTCAAAATCATTTTTTCTTTTTTAAGATGCCATATATATGTGTTAGCATACGGTATTTATTTTTCTCTTTCTGACTTACTTCACTCTGTATGACAGACTCTAGGTCCATCCACCTGACGACAAATAATTCAAATTCGTTTCTTTTTATGGCTGAGTAACATTCCATTGTATATATGTGCCAAATCTTCTTTATCCATTCATTTGTTGATGGACACTTAGGTTGCTTCCATGTCCTGGCTATTGTAAATAGGGCTGCATTGTGGTACATGACTGTTTGAATTATGGTTTTCTCAGGTTATATAACCAGTAGTGGGATTGCTAGGTCATATGGTAGTTCTATTTTTAGTTTTTTAAGGAACCTCCATACTGTTCTCCATAGTGGCTGTATCAGTTTACATTCCCACCAACAGTGCAAGAGGGTTCCCTTTTCTCCACACGCTCTCCAGCATTTATTGTTTGTAAACTTTTTGATGATGGCCATTCTGACCGGTGTGAGGTGATACCTCATGGGCGTTTTGATTTGCATTTCTCTAATGATTTGTGATATTGAGCATCCTTTCATGTGTTTGTTGGCAATCTGTATATCTTCTTTGGAGAAATGTCTATTTAGGTTTTCCACCCATTTTTGGATTGGATTTTTTTTAGATATTGCACTGCATGAACTGCTTGTATATTTGGAGATTAATCCTTTGTCAGTTGCTTCATTTGCAAATATTTTTTCCCATTCTGAGGGTTGTCTTTTGGTCTTGTTTATGGTTTCCTTTGCTGTGCAAAAGCTTTGAAGTTTCATTAGGTCCCATTTGTTTATTTTTGTTTTTATTTTCATTTCTCTAGGAGGTGGTTCAAAAAGGATCTTGCTGTGATTGATGTCATAGACTGTTGTGCCTATGTTTTCCTCTAAGAGTTTTATAGTGTCTGTCTTACACTTACGTCTTTAATAGTCCATTTTGAGTTTATTTTTGTGTATGGTGTTAGGAACTGTTCTAATTTCACTCTTTTACATGTAGCTGTCCTGTTTTCCCAGCACCACTTATTGAAGAAGCTGTCTTTTCTCCATTGTATATCTTTACCTCCTTCGTCATAGATTAGTTGACCATAGGTGCGTGGGTTTATCTCTGGGCTTTCTATCCTGTTCCATTGATCTATATTTCTATTTTTGTGCCAGTACCATACTGTTTTGATTACTGTAGCTTTGTAGTATTGTCTGAAGTCAGGGAGCCTGATTCCTCCAGCACCGTTTTTCTTTCTCAAGGTTACTTTGGCTATTCGGGGTCTTTTGTGTTTCCATATAAATTGTGAAATTTTTTGTTCTAGTTCTGTGAAAAATGCCATTGATAGTTTGATAGGGATTGCACTGAATCTGTAGATTGCTTTGGGTGGTATAGTCATTTTCACAATGTTGATTCTTCCAATCCAAGAACATGGTGTATCTCTCCATCTATTTTTATCATCTTTAATTTCTTTCATCAGTGTCTTATAGTTTTCTGCATACAGGTCTTTTGTCTCCTTAGGTAGGCTTATTCTTAGGTATTTTATTCTCTTTGTTGCAATGGTAAATGGGAGTGTTTCCTTAATTTCCCTTTCAGATCTTTCAACATTAGTGTATAAGAATGCAAGAAATTTCTGTGCATTAATTTTGTATACTGCTACTTTACCAAATTCATTGATTAGCTCTGATAGTTTTCTAGTAGCATCTTTAGGATTCTCTATGTATAGTATTAAGTCATCTGCAAAGAGTGACAGTTTTACTTCTTCTTTTCTGATTTGGATTCTTTTTATTTCTTTTTCTTCTCTGATTGCTGTGGCTAAAACTACCAAATCTATGTTGAATAATAGTGGTGAGAGTGGGCAACCTTGTCTTGTTCCTGATGTTAGTGGAAATGGTTTCAGTTTTTCACCATTGAGAACAATGTTGGCTGTTGGTTTGTCATATATGGCCTTTATTATGTTGAGGTAACTTCCCTCTATGCCTACTTTCTGCAGGGTTTTTATCATAAACGGGTGTTGAATTTTGTTGAAAGCTTTTTCTGCATCTATTGAGATGATCATATGGCTTTTCTCCTTAAATTTGTTAATATGGTGTATCACATTGATTGATTTGCATATATTGAAGAATCCTTGTATTCCTGGGATAAAGCCCACTTGATCATTGTGTATGATCCTTTTAATGTGCTGTTGGATTCTGTTTGCTAGTATTCTGTTGAGGATTTTTGCATCTATGTTCATCAGTGATATTGGCCTGTAGTTTTCTTTCTTTGTGACATCTTTGTCTGGTTTTGGTACCAGGGTGATGGTGGCCTCGCAGAATGAGTTTGGGAGTGGTCCTCCCTCTGCTATATTTTGGAAGAGTTTGAGAAGGATAAGTGTTAAGTCTTCTCGAAATGTTTGATAGAATTCAAACATTGGCCTGTGAAGTCATCTGGTCCTGGGCTTCTGTTTGTTGGAAGATTTTTAATCACAGTTTTAATTTCAGTGCTTGTGATTTGTCTGTTTATATTTTCTATTTCTTCCTGGTTGAGTCTCGGGAGGTTTGCTTTTCTAAGAAGTTGTCCATTTCTTCCAGGTTGTCCATTTTATTGGCATATAGTTGCTTGTAGTAATCTCTCATGATCCTCTGTATTTCTGCAGTATCAGTTGTTACTTCTCCTTTTTCAATTTTAATTCTACTGATTTGACTTTTCTCCCTTTTTTTTCTTGATGAGTCTGGCTAATGGTTTATCAATTTTGTTTATTTTCTCAAAGAACCAGCTTTTAGTTTATTGACCTTTGCTACTGTTTCCTTCATTTCTTTTTCATTTATTTCTGATCTGATCTTTATAATTTCTTTCCTCCTGCTAACATTGGGGTTTTTTTGTTCTTCTTTCTCTGATTGCTGTAGGTGTAAGGTTAGGTTGTTTATTTGACGTGTCTCTTGTTTCTTGAGGTAGGCTTGTATTGCTATAAACTTCCTTCTTAGAACTGCTTTTGCTGCATCCCATAGGTTTTGGGTCGTCGTGTTTTCACTGTCATTTGTCTCCAAGTATTTTTTGATTTCCTCTCTGATTTCTCCAGTGATCTCTTGGTTATTAAGTAGTGTATTGTTTAGTCTCCATGTGTTTGTATATTTTACAGTTTTTTTTTCTGTAGTTCATATCTGGTCTCCTAGTGTTGTGGTCAGAAAAGATACTTGATAAGATTTCAATTTTTTAAAATTAGCGGAGGCTTGATTTGTGAACCAAGATCTGACCTATCCTGGAGAATGGTCCATGAGCACTTTAGAAGAAAGTGTATTTTGTTGTTTTTGTATGGAATCTCCTATGAATATCAATTATGTCCATCTTGTTTAATGTATCATTTAAAGCTTGTGTTTCCTTAGTTATTTTCATTTTGGATGATCTGTCCATTGGTGAAAGTGGGGTGTTAAAGTCCCCTGCTATTATTGTTACTGTCGATTTCCCCTTTTATGGCTCTTAGCATTTGTCTTATGTACTGAGGTGCTCCTATGTTGGGTGCATAAATATTTACAATTGTTATATATTCTTCTTGGATTGATCCCTTGATCATTATGTAGTGTCCTTCTCTGTCTCTTGTTATAGTCTCTATTTTAAAGTCTGTTTTGTCTGATATGAAAATTGCTACTCCAGCTTTCTTTTGATTTCCATTTGTATGGAATATCTTTTTCCAACCCCTCACTTTCAGTCTGTATGTGTCCCTAGGTCTGAAGTGAGTCTCTTGTAGAGAGCAAATACATGGGTCTTATTTTTGTATCCATTCAGCCTGTCTGTGTCTTTTGGTTGGAGCATTTAATCCATTTACATTTAAGGTAATTATCAATATGTATGTTCCTATTACCATTTTCTTTATTGTTTTGGGTTTGTTATTGTATGTCTTTTCCTTCTCTTGTGTTTCCTGCCTAGAGAAGTTCCTTTAGCATTTGTTGTAGAGCTGGTTTGGTTGTGCTGAATTCTCTTAGTTTTTGCTTGTCTCTAAAGGTTTTAATTTCTCCGTCAAATCTGAATGAGATCCTTGCTGGGTAGAGTAATCTGGGTTGTAAGTATCTCCTTTTCATCACTTTAAATATGTCCTACTACTCCCTTTTGGCTTGCATAGTTTCTGCTGAAAGATCAGCTGTTAACCTTGTATGTTAATAACATACAAGGGGGTTCCCTTGTATGTTATTTGTTGCTTTTCCCTTTCTGCTTTTAATATTTTTTCATTGTATTTAATTTTTGATAGTTTGATTAATACGTGTCTTGGCATGTTTCTCCTTGGATTTTCCTTTATGGGAGTCTCTGTACTTCCCAGACTTGACTGACTATTTACTTTCCCATATTAGGGAAGTTTTCAACTATAATGTCTTCAAATATTTTCTCAGTCCCTTTCTTTTTCTTTTCTTCTGGGACCCCTATAATTTGAATGTTGGCACATTTAATGTTGTCCCAGAGGTCACTGTGACTGTCCTCAATTCTTTTCATTCTTTTTTCTTTATTCTGCTCTGCAGTAGTTATTTCCACTATTTTATCTTCCAGGTCACTTATCTGTTCCTTGCCTCCATTACTCTGCTATTGATTCCTTCTAGAGAAATTTTAATTTCATTATTGTGTTGTTCATCATTGTTTGTTTGCTTTTTAGCTCTTCCAGGTCCTTGTTAAATGTTTCTTGTATTTTCTTCATTCTATTTCCAAGATTTTGGATCATCTTTACTATCATTTCTCTGAATTCTTTTTCAGGTAGACTACCTATTTCTTCTTCATTTGTTTGATCTGGTGGGCTTTTATCTTGCTCCTTCATCTGCTGTGTATTTCTCTGTCTTCTCATTTTGCTTAACTTACTATGTTTGCGGTCTCCTTTTCACAGGCTGCAGGTTCATAGTTACTGTTGTTTTTTTGCCTGCCCCCAGTGAGTAAGGTTTGTTCAGTGGGTTGTATAGTCTTCCTGGTGGAGGGGACTGGTGCCTGTGTTCTGGTAGATGAGGCTGGATCTTGTCTTTCTGGTTGCAGGGCCATGTCCAGTGGTGTGTTTTAGGGTGTCTGTGAACTTAGTATGATTTTAGGCAGCCTCTCTGCTAATGGGTGGGTTTGTGTTCCTGTCTTGCTAGTTGTTTGGCATGGGGTGTCCAGCACTGTAGCTTGGTGGTTGTTGAATGGAGCTGGGTCTTAGCATTGAGATGGAGATCTCTGGGAGACCTCTTGCCAGTTGACATTACGTGGGGCCAGAGGGTCTCTGGTGGACCAATGTCCTGAATTTGGCTCTCACACCTCAGAGGCTCAGGCCTGACAGCCGACCAGAGCACAGAGACCCTGTCAGCCACACAGCTGGAGAAGATGGGCTATGAGTTGGGTGTCAGCCACTGCTCTGTTGTAGCTTTGTCTCAGCTGTCTCCAAATGTCTCCCAGATACATTGGGTCATTCCACCATTCCTCAGAACTTGCACATCCCAGTCTGGGATTTGTAGATGTCCTCCTGATACTCTTCACTGAAATACTTTGCATTCATGGTGTTGAAAGATATGCTAAAAGTGTTGGTTCCCTTCAGTTCAGACTGGGACAGTCTGAGCCTTTATGTGTCCAAGTCAGGAGCAGCTGGCCAATGGTCCCAAAGTAATAACATGTCAGATTCCAAGAAGGCTTTCTGCAGTGCCCGAGCAGTAGTCCCAAGCAGCTGCTCCATTCAGCTGCAGTACTCTTACCGGGGAACTCGGTGGGACCCTCAAACGAGGATTTCTGCCAGCCCTAGAGCCTGACTTGCCCACCCAGGCAAGGAGCTGAGGAGAGCATCTCCTAGCTGCGTCTCACCAGAGGAGTGGACACCTGGAAGCTGTACAGCCAACAGCACAGGAGCTGAGAGGTGGGTGGGAGGGGCTTACGGCCTCCTGATAAAAGCCAGAACCACGTGGAGGGTTCCCATGCTACTGCCCAGGTGGGGGGAATTAATTCAGAGTTGTAGCTGAGGGTAGTTCCCAGCCCACCCTGCCTGGAAAGCCTGGCATTAGTTACCCCACCTGGTCCTGCTGGAGTTACTTTTCAATGATTTTTTTTTCCCACCCCAATTGGTCAAGAAAAGACCTTGATATTTCAGGTATTCAGCTGCTAACATTTCTGGATTTTTCCATTTTTTTATTAGGTTGCCCATTTACAATGTTTTCCAGAGTCCCTCTGAAGATGCATGTTGGCCTAAAAGCCAAAGATCTATAGATTAGTTTTTTTCATGTTAAAATTTAATATTGATAAGAATATTGTTTAAGCAAAGTTATCCAGAAAGAGCACAGTTGACATTTTGATAAATTAGATCCTAAAATCTACTTTCAATATAAGAGCAACAACAACAAATATTTACTCAATTCCCACATCTAATATCATGAGCAATCCTGGAAGAAGGAAAAAAAAACTCCTTGCAGATGTCAAAATACAAGATATAGAATTATAAGACAACATTTAATGGTTCACCTGGTTCCTCTTCTGGCCCATGAAGAAAAGCCTAAAATAAGTTGAATGAAATATTGGCAATTATTTTAGTAACAACTTTAGATATCACCAATTGAAGCCCAACCTTCAATATATCAATTCTACGTTTTATTCTAACTCAGAAATTTTTACTGGCAAGATGCATGAATTGCTTCCACAGCCTTGGATAGTTGAACTGAAAGGGGGCAGTTGAGCAAATATTTTAAGCTTAAAAACTAATTCAGGCTTAATGTTTTAAAAATGTAACTGATGGCTCTTCTCTTACTCTAAAGTTATGTTAGTTATTAAATAATACATTTGGCAGCCAAAATTTAGTTTTGAAATTAAAACACATGTGTTTGTTATGTGATAATGATCCTAAATAATGGAAACTTGGCAACAGTCGTAGAAAGGTAGGAGACAGTAATGAGGGAAGGAATTTATGTGCCAACAATTACGAATGGATACCAATATTTGGTAGTTTTTTACTTGCCAGAATAAACAATGAGAGATAACAATTTGCTATTGATGTTAAGAATGGCATTAATCATTTTTTAAAAAGTCACAAAGCATTAAAAGATTAGCTTTCTAATCAACACTTAATGGGGACATTCCATATTTTATTTACTCTATAAACAGAATTACAAAGTGAAAGTAGAGAACAACTTAAAGCACTAACTGGATAATTTACTAATTTAGTTCAGAACATGCTAAATACGTAAGAAGTCTCATAGGGTCTAGATTGATTGTAACAAAGAAAAGAAAAGAATAATTGTTGGTGACAATTAACTAAACTTTATGATCCTCTCAACTTTCTCCTCTTCCAAAAAGACATAGTCAAATTACTCACCAAGAAAGCTTAACAAATTTATAGCACCACCAAGACTGTGCAAGTGTTCATCTTCCTCCAAACCCTCACTAACATTTGATATAACCAAACTATTTTTTGCCAATATAGTAAATAAAATATGATGTTGTTAAACTGTTTTAATTCATGCGACCTTTACTACTTTGAGCTACAGGAACATATTAAACATTTGGTGACCAATTGTATTCTTCTTCTGGGAACAGTACATTCATATAATTATTAGTAAAGTTCATGTTGATCACATACATCTAAATTAAAAAAATATTTTAGCATTTTCTTAGATTTAGTACTGTGTTAAATTACAAAAAAGTGAGAGAAAACAAATTATCAATATCAGATATGGATTTTGTTACATGTTAAATAAAATCAATGTTCTATAGACACTAAATATATGATTAGGGACTATTAAATTCTACACCTTAAATAAGATGAGCAAAGTGCTTGAAAACACAACTTACTAAAGTGAAACAAGATGGAACAGAAAATCTAAATAGCTTCTGTGATATAAACAGAGATGCACTGTCCATACTGCTAAAAGTACTGTCACCCAACAACCTTCAATCTTCAGCTCCTCTAATAGTTGTTTCAGCTTCAGAGAGTCATTCCACTCAAGGCTCAGCCCTTGCTCAGAAGGCCCTTATCCAATGATCAATTATCAGGGGGTTAGCAGGAATGGCTCTGCCATTTTGGCCTAAGGTGGGACAACTCTAACAAGCTATTTTAATTCCAGAACTTTCTGTGTGTAAGCTGAGGTTGAGGTCAGGTCTTCACTTCTCTACCCAAACTTTTGTTTGTTTGTTTATTTTTTCCAGCTCCCTTCCACAGGAATTGATACTAACGGCTTTCACAAATAAACTCTCTACACAGTAAGTCTATTTAAGAGTCTGCTTTCCAGATGCCATGCCCTTGTATGTATTAAGAAATTTTTATTTATAATTATTTTAAAGAATCTCCCTACGATGAAAATTTCAGGTGTAGATGGTTTTACATGTAAATTCTGTCATGCAATTAAAAAAGAAATCACATCAATCTGATGCAAACTCTTCAAGAAAATAGAGGGGTAGAAAATATTATGAGGCCAGCACAAATACAGCACCAAAAACGGACAAAATTCTAAAAAAATATTAAAGACTAATATTCTTATTGAAAATATATTTCTTAATCAAGTATAAGCAAGTCAAATCTATCTATATGTACTTGACAATACATTCTAAACCAAGTAGCCTTTCTACTAGTAATATGAGATTGGTTTATCATTTGAAAATCAATTAATAAAATTCACGGAATTAATGAATGGAGAAAAAAATATAATCACCAGATGCCTAAAACATATTTCAGAAAATTCTACAACAATGAAGAACTTATATCCCATTACCTTAAGAGTTATTATAGAAATACAATTTTAAAACTGTATGTGTAGTGACATAATTATAGAAAATTAGAAGAATGAGAGAAAATAGAGGACCCAAACGTAGGCTCACACTTCTTCAATTTTTAATGTTTTAACTGATCCAAAGCAACCCTATGAGCAAAGGAAAGTACTTTCAACTAATGATGTTAGAAAAACTGTATATTTATATGGATAAAAAAATGATACATGCTGTGTATCTCATACCATACCTAAAAACCAATTTGAGATACATCACCAACCTACATTATAAAAGTTAAAACTATAAAGACTCTAGAAGAAATTGGTAAATGTCTTTGTGACATGAGTGTAGGCAGCATTTTCTTAAAAAAGTCACAGATAGCAATAACCACAAAATTTTTAAATGCTTAATTATATTTAATCAAAAATTTAAAATTGTATTCATTAAGATGTAAAATTAATAAAATTAATAGAGAAGCCAAATATAAGAGAAAATATTAACAATAAATATATCTACCAAAAGTATTGTATCTGGGATATAAAGAGAACTCACAATTCAATGATAAAAGATAAACTATCCAATAAAAAGAGAGGTAATGGAATTGAACCAGCACTTCACAGAGGAAGTTATATAGATTGTCAATAAGCACATGGAAAAGTGTTGAATATCATGTCTCATCAGAGAAATGCAGATTAAACTATTAATACAATGAAATGCCATTACACCTGTACTAGAACAACTTAAACTAAAAATTACAATACCAAATGGGAACAGGGCTGCTCAATAGTACATTCTATAATGGTAAAAATGTGCTGCCTAATAGAGTAGACACTAGCCACCTGTGGCCATTCAGCACTTGAAATGCATCTAGTGTGACTTCAGAACTAAATATTATTTAATTACAATCAATTTAAATTTAATAGCCATGGGTAGACCCTAGAGCAGTTATAGTCCTTATACATTGTATAATGTACATTATGCTTGAAAATTTTCATAATGAAATGCAAAAAATATTAAGCCCAAGTGATATATATACTTATATTTATAAAATATATTTTTATCATAATTATATTCTGAAAATTTTACATTTCTTATCACTCTAGAACCAAAAGTGCCTCCTAATCTGTAAAACAATTTTTGAATTAAGTTTTTTCTAATGACTTTTCCCCCAAATAATTACTTGGAGATATCAAGACCCTAGACTGTGACACCTTTTATTACTCTTTAGTTTGATCTATGGCAGAAAATACAATATGAAGAGTATATTTCCACAGTGGGCTGAGGCAGTAACTAAATTGAGGTTGCATAAAGTTTATCAGATACTTAGATTAACATTATGGATTATCAAAGTAGATGAAATTCTGGTGGATGTTTGACCACCTCCAATTATTTCAATTCATAAAATATAAAATTATGTATTTTTTAAAAATTCAGGCAATTAATACAAATGCTTCAAAAGAGGTAAGTTTTAAGAGGATAAATACTAGATTTTTCTTGCTTGAAATTTGTAGAGTCAAAGTACTTGTAGATTCTTTATGATAAAATAATTTACTGGAAAAAAGTAAGGTGTACTTACACTAGCTGGGGATACTATATTCAATAGCTAATTTAAAGACATTGAGAGATATATAAATAAAACCAAATAAACAAAACCTCAGAGCTCATCAAGGAAAAAATATGATTTATTGAACTTAATTCACTTTATTCAAAGAAGTAAATTACCACCGTCAATGGATATTTTAACAGCCTTGATAATGGAGTGACTTTTATAGAAAATATAACTATACTATATCATGTTAAGTGGTTGGTGTATCCTTCTGCAATATAAATGAAAGCACCATAAATCAGATACAGAATGTTTAATATGTCAAGGGTCTCAGAATCCCTAGAATAAAACATTGCTGTGTCATATTTTCAAAGCTCTCTATCCATTTATGTAGCTAAGTTTAAAAACTAAAAGCTTTTATCTTTTTTTCTCTTTTGGTGAAATCATTGGGTCATGGTACACAGTGTAATGCAAGGCATTTCCAAGCACAACAGGTTTAGACAGTAAATGTCAGTATCTTATTATACTTATTCTGCACAGAGCATGAATTATTAATGGTGTACCACTAATTACAATGATTGAACACATGTAAATATAAAGTGGATTCTTTGTGGGGAAGATATATTTTCTAGAGAAGAATAAACATAAATATAAATCGAAAGTTCCAATAATATAGAAGCTTTGACGTATATATATAGTTAAAGTCAAACTATGATTTTAGTTGCTAAGAATTCCTGGAAACTGTATCATAAATTGAAGATAAAATATCAATCATTTTTGTATGCATTTTAGAGACACTATATAGTATAACTTTGTAAAAGGGATGCTAAATGTGTCATTATTTTCAGATGATTATCTACTGGAAAAGTTATAGACAATCAATGGAAAATCACTAGACAAAGAAAAAGAGCTCTTCTGGGTAGCCAGTTATAAAATAAATGTTCTACGGTCGTAATAAAAGACTTAATTTTCTTCTTCCCTGAAAATTACCTCCAGACAACAAAGAGAATAAGAAATAAGAATGTAACTATCATCTATAATCCTAAATTGTAAGTATTCACAAATGCAATTTACATCGTCTTGATGTGGGAAGAACAAACACTGTGGATTCCTGAACTCAAAGAGAACTGGCAGATCACTTTTCCAAAAGAGGTGATGCAGACTAAGAGGTAAATCCAACTATTTCTTGTTGGCATAATAGGGACAGCAGTTCCAGTTGGTAATGAGACTTTCCTGAACCTTATCTGGCATCATGGAATAGTGTACTAAAGGAACGAAGGTGAAAGAATCAGGAAAAAATAAGTCAGATGAAGAATGCTCAACCCCTGCCCCCCGTCCCCCCAAAAAAGTTGCAACTAAGCTAAGCAAATAAAAAGTGTAACTACACTTCACTCTGCATTAAGTAACTCAGTAAAGAAACACGTATTTCAGTACTGAGGAAAAGAGCATAAGGCAACATAAAAAGGTGAAACAAGAGATGGCAGTGTTTGGGAAAAGAAATTAGAGAGAAAGGTAAATTATCAAAGAAGTGTTCCATACCAGAAGCAGCTTAATGAGAACAAGTAATGCTAAAAACAATGACAAAGGTGGAAAAGTGGACTTTAAAAAATGGGCAAAATGATTTGGGAAGGATTGTACTGTTAAAAAGGCTTATAGAGAAAATAATCGCTGTTAAATGTGATGTTTGAGCATCAATATTTCTTAATTAGTGTTTCCGATGAAGAGAATGAGAGAATAGAAAAAGAAAACTATACAAACATATAATTTTTAAAAACCTTCCAGAAAAAAAGTTCTTCACTATATTGAAAAGTTGTATGATGTCTATGTATAAGTTAATAGAATTATTATCAACAACAAGCTCTATCTTAGTTAAAATCCTGGAGGACAAAGGAAAAGAAATAATCCTTTGTCATCTAAACAATCAGGTTGACCATAGGCTTCTGCACAACAACATTGTTCTCTAAGCGACATTAAAATCATGCCTGTGATGTCTTCAGGGGAAGAAAAGTATGATCCAGGAAATAATTAAACTGCAAATATGACACTGGAATGCAAAGACAATATTTTCAAATTAACAAACATTCTTCTAAAAATGGATTCCAGACAAGGAAGAAATGAATAAGAAAGAAAAAATAATATATAAAAATAAAAAGGAAAAATAAGCAAGAGTATGTCTGGTGACTAACAAATCTATTTAATAAATAAGGGATTCCATGTTAAGCTTTTGTAAAACTTATAAAACACAATGTAAATTTTATAAACCATGGCAAATAAAAATTCTATAACCAAAGAAGATGGAAGGAAAAGAATAAAAGGGTTTGGAGTAATTTTTTTAATTGTAATTTTTATTTATTTAATTTTCCAAATTTTCTTCAATGAACATGTGAACACACTTTATGCTTTAAGTCAGAAAATATAACTTATAAAATAAAGTCAGTTATTGTGAAAGTTCCAAAATTTTACACTATGCAAGCCAGCCTACCACAAACTCTGTATTTACACATAAAACTGGAAACCTCTGAGTTAGAGACAAAGACAACTTATTACATGCAGCAAGAGAAGCAGACAGAATAATGTAGTGTGGGTTCCCTGAGCCCCAGTTCTTACAGTGTGCCTTGGTGAGGAACTGCACACACAGTGAGGGTGACTGACAGGTGGGGAACCCTAAGTTTCATAGACTCTGATCTTATAAAGGGGCTACTGACAAACCCATCCACACCTGCCCATCCTCTTTTCTGGAGAAAGAGAGATTTTTTTAAAAAATTTTTTTTTATTTTTTAACATCTTTATTGGAGTATAATTGCTTTACAATGGTGTGTTAGTTTCTGCTTTATAACAAAGTAAATCAGCTATACACATACATATATCCCCATATCTCCTCCCTCTTGCGTCTCCCTCCCACCCTCCGTATCCCACCTCTCTAGGTGGTCACAAAGCACCGAGCTGATCTTCCTGTGCTATGAGGCTGCTTCCCACTAGCTATCTATTTTACATTTGTAGTGTATGTATGTTCATGCCACTCTCTCACTTCATCCCAGCTTACCCTTCCCCCTCCCTTTGTCCTCGAGTCCATTCTCTATGTCTGTGTCTTTATTCCTGTCCTGCCCCCAGGTTCTTCAGAGCCTGTTTTTTTTTTTTAGATTCCATATATTGTCCTGGAATACAAGCAAAGGTCTCCAGGGAGGGTGCCTCTAAATCTCTCTAGAGGAAATCACTGTCATTATCTTAATGGATTCAGGAACGCATATAGATTTTCTGAAGAAGAATTTCCTACTTCTGTCTCTCCAGAGCCTTTATGTCTCCATAAATGTTCCTGAAAAGACAGTTCCAGGGCACATTGCCTCTTAACATCTGGACCTGTCGAAATGCCACAGATTCATGGAGAATTGACTCAGGATAACGGTTCAATTTGGGAGGCCATTTTTTTCTTTCCTTTGTTATTGCCTTTAAAGAACCATGATTTCTTTTAAAATTAGTGGGTAAACTTTAAATACAATTTTACTGCACTTGCTAGTTGTTTTAATGAAGGAAACTAATGGCAGAAACAGCACCTGGAAACTCTGTTCCATGTCACAGTGCCTATGATTGGGAAAGGATAATCTCTCTGAACATCCACCTATTTGGAGAAGCCTTGTAGTGATCCCCAGGCTTGGCAGGCTGCCCATCTCTACTATATTCCCAATTGCTGGTCAGTCCTAGAGTAAGTGCCTGAAGCAAATACCTCATTCACGGTATTTCATTCTTCAGGTAATTGATATCACATTCCAGAATTTGTGCTGTGGCTGCTAGGTCTCAGTGAAATGATTAGAAATGACATGAGTCAAGAAGCAGGATCTTGGACCTTCTGTATCTCTAGAAACAGGCTTAAGCTTTGCTTCTGCAATCACCTTTAATCAACATTATTCAAATTTCCTACTTTTTCACAATTTCCACATGGGCCAAAGAGAAGCATTATATTTTTTGTGTATGTAGTGCTATAAAAAATAATTTATAACTACAAAAGTAGGAAGAATTCTGAGAAAATATATACAAATTATTAATCCAGAGGTAATTTTTGTAGCAGTAGAAATACATATCATGCTTGTTATTTGTAAGATATTCTGCAGATAGTCTGCTATTTGCATATACACTAACTTGTTCTCCTCAACTTGTTCTCCAAACCTAATATAACACCGAATTTGTTCTTCCCATTTGAGTGTCCCAAGAAAGGTGGTCCCCAGACCCAAGGGATGAATCAGAGTGCTAAACATGAAACCAAGGGTCTGCATGCTTTTTTCTGGAAAGGGTCAGAAAGTAAGTATTTTAGCCTTGCAGGCCAGACTATTTCTGTCATTATTAATCAAATCTGCCACATACAATAGGTAAATGAGTGAGCACGGGTTCCAGTAAGACTTTATGTAAGGATATTGTATTAGTTTTTTGGGACTGCTTCAACAGATTACCACTCACTGGGTGGTTTAAACATACATTTATTCTTTCACAGTGCTGGAGGCTAGACCTCTGAATTTAAAGTGCTAGCAAGTCCTGGCTCCTTTGAAGGCTCTTGGGAAGAATCCTTCATTGCCTCTCTCCTAGCTTCTGGTGTTTACTTTGTGGTCCTTGGCATCCTTGCACTTGTGGCCGCATCACTCTCATCTCTGCCTCCACCTTCACATCGCTCTCATCCCTCTGTGTGTGTCTGTGTCTCCAAAACTCACTCTTGTTACAAGAAAACAAGTCACTGAAACTAGGACCAACCCTAATTCAGTATGATCTCATCTTAACTAATTACATATGTAAAGACACTATTTCCAAATAAGGTTACATTCGTAGTATAGGGGTTGGGACTTCAACATACCTTCTGGGAGATACAATTCAACCTACAACAAATAATCAAATTTGAAGTTCTGTAATTTTCAAATATCATGAAATACTATACTTAAAAATTTTTTTCAACCCTTTACATTATTAAAAACATTCTTACAGGCTATACAAAAACAGGCAGCAGGTTACATTTGGTCCGTGAACCATAGTTTACTGAACCCTGCTCTGGATCAAAGATGGCAATTTCCTTATGAGTGTTTAATTTAAAGAGGAGAATGTGAAACAATCTGGTCAATTAACTAAGAGAGGAAGAATTCTGAGAGATGGGGCTTTGAGGAACGTTTTCTTCAGTTTTAAATGGAGCTAGCACAAAGGCCTTTTTTTCCTTCTTATTTTAAGTTTTTGAACAATAATGTATGAGGACGTTAGGTGACTCAGGTCAATTTATAGCCTCAAGGAATAAAGTTGTTGAGAATGGCAAAGCAACAAGATGGGAAAAAAATCTGAATTTGTTGTGGAGCTGCTGACTTTGCCAAAGTAAAACTGCCTACCTTTGGACTTCTTTTTATGAAAAGTCATATAACAAGTAATTATAGAGCATCTACTATGTAGCAGACACTGTCCTAGTCCTTGAGGTAAGAGGAACAGAGAATGAAGCAGACAGAACAATTGCTCACTCAAATTTTATATTTGAGTGGAAGAGAGATAAAAAGGAAGGAAGGAAGGAAGGAAGGAATGGAGGGAGGGAGGAAGGGAGAGAAAGAGAAAGAAAGAAAGAGAGGGAGGGAGGGAGGGAGGGAGGGAGGGAGGGAGGAAGGAAGGAAGGAAGGAAGGAAGAAGGAAGGGAGGAAAAAAAGAAAGAAACGGAGGAGGAGAGAGGGAGGGAGGAAGTTAATGCCTCCATCCCAAACTTTATTGTGCTTGGAAATCACCTGGATTAGGGCCTGAGATTTTCACATGCTCCTAAATGATGCTAATTCATATGGTTGGCAGATTACACTTGAAATTGTAAGCACTAGAGAAAGTGTAAGTATTAAGGACTTGGGATCTGAAAGGATGTGTACCACTCCATTATATCATAAAACATTTGTTGCCAATCCAGCAGAACATACAACTTACCGTATGCTTCTTAATATTTCTGTCCTATTAATGTGATCATCAACAGAGGATTACTTGCTCAATTTTATATGAATCTCTTAGAGTTGGTTTTCTCCAAACACATGAGATTAGCAATCTAAGGTTTGGACTCTGATTCTAAACCATAACAAAACCTAAAGACATCCATTATATTTTGTCCTTTCTTTTATAATCCATAAAATACTTTTGAATAACTATATCCCTCCTAATAAATATTTTCAGGTAGTTAAAAATCATAAGATTATATGATTGCAAAGGACATAATTTCTGGAAAATTCTATATTGTGAATGACAATTTTATGTAATATGGTTATATTGCTCTTTTAGGAATATCTAATAGAATATAAATACCATAGTAATTTGAGGTCTATAATGATTAAAATAAATTAATAAATAATCTCATTTTACAACTGAAAATTTTACATTGTCTATTTCTCTTTGAAATAACTTCAATCCTACATTTCCTACAGAATACTACACTACAAACATGTATTATTCAAAATTGTATTTTTAAAAGTTATTATAATCATATAACTACATTTTAAATTCCCTTTGAATAAAGTTATTACAATTGAGCAAAGAGACGTTTTAAAAATTTTCCAAAAAATATATTTAAACAAAATGTAGCACTGTGTAAATGAACTTCTTTAAGAGATGGAATAAATAGAAGGAAGGTATTATGAACCCTGGATAAAAGGAGATTTTTCTGCCATTAATATTTATGATTATCTCTTTGTTATCAGTGCCTTTTTTTTTGTATCTGAGCAATGTATTATAATAAATCAGGGCTGATGATCAATACATCATTTTCTTTTAAAGTAAAGAAGAACAATTGATGAAAGGAGAAATGGGAAAAAGAATATGTTAGTTCTCAGGTAATACGTTTTTAAGAAAAGAACATGTAGGACACTCAGTTTTAACATCAACACATAGAGCTTAAAAGTCAGAATTCTCAACCTTACAAAAAAAAAAGGTTAAGGAAACAAAAATCAATTACTTCTTTGGAATCCATCATAGAACAGAGGAAAAAAGAGCACAGGAAAAGAATAAATGAAATGAAAATAAAATTATATTTTTTATTCTTAGTTTACTGAAAAATAAATGTTTAAAATAATCATAGTAGCAATGTAGGAGCAATGTATTGGTAATTGTAGTGTACAGAGAAGTGAAATTCATGACAGCAGTGTTATGAGTCACAGTAGGGAAGACTTGGGAATACACTGTCATAAGCTACATGTATCACACATGAAGAAGTATAGTGTTTTTTAATCTAGTTTAGTCAAAAATGAATATTATAGCCTCTAGGGCAAGCACTGATCTCTTTTTTTTAGAAGTAAAATGAACATGCTAAGAAAAAAAAGGTAAAATGCAATCCTGTAAATGCTCAATTATAACCAGAGAAAGCAGGAAAAGAGGGGGGGGGGCGGAAAGAAACAAAGAAAATTACAATGAGCAACAAATAGAAAAGTTATAAACATGGTAGGTATTAATCCAAATATATCAATAAACACTTTAAATGTGAATGACCTAAGTACATCAATTGAAAGTCAGGTGTCTGGGTGGATTAAAAAACAAGACCCAACTATATGTTATTTACAAGAAATCACTTTAAGTATTAAAACTCTAATAGGTTAAAAGTAAGAGGATGAAGACAGCTATACAATGTTGACAATAATCAGAAGAAGCCTGGGATAAGTATATTAATTTCAGACAAAACAGATTTCAAAATGAAATTATTTTCAAGGCTATAGAGAAACATGTCACAATAATACAGAAGTTAATTCTTCAAGAAGACATAATAAGCCAAAATATGTACACAATTAACAGAGCATCAAAAACTGATGAACTGAAAGGTGATACAGACAAATTCACTATCATACTTATAGACAACTACACCATCTTTAAGTGACTGATACCCAGAGGAGAAAATCAGAAAGAATATACTGAATGTAAACAGTTCTATTAATCAACTTTATCTAATTTATATTTATAGAATACTTGGTCCAACAACAGCAGAATACACATTCCTCTCAAGAACGTATGGAACAATCACCAAATAGACCACATTTTGAGCCATAAAACATACTTGAACAAACTTAAAACAATAGAAATCATACTAAGTATGCTTTCAGACAAAAACAGAATTAAATTTAAGATAAATAATAGAAAGATAACTTGAGAACCATCTTAGGAAACTACAGAAAGAAGAGCATGTTAAGCATAAAGCAAGCAAAATTAAAAATCATAAAAAGTAGAACACGAATCAGTAAGCAGGAAAAAGTAGAGAAAATTAATGAAACCAAAATCTCGTTCTTTGAAAAAATCAAGAGAATAAACCTCTAGCCAAGCTAACCAAAGAGAGAAGAGAGAAAGAAAAAGAAGACACAAATTACCAGTATAAAAAATGAAAGAGGGTTCATTAGGACTGTCTCCACACACATTAAGAAGAATTAAAAACTACTATGAACAACTATGCCTACAATTTTGATAACTTAGATGAAACTGACTAATTCTTTGAAAGTCACAAATTACTAAAACTCATTCAAGGCGAAAACCAGGTAATAATTGCCCTGTATCTATGAAATACATTGAATAGATAATGAATAATATTCTAAAAAAGAAAGATCAGGCCCAGATTATTTCAATGATGAATTCTACCAGACATTTAATAATACAAATTCTCCACAATCTCTTCCAGAAAACAGAAGCTGAGGAAATATTTCCCAACTCATTCTATGAAGCCCACCGTAACCTAATAACAAAACCACATAAAGACATTAAAAGAAAACTACAACCAAATATCTTTCATGAAGATGAAACAATCTTCGAAAAGTATTAGCAAATCAAATTCAGCAAGGCATAATAAGATTATAAATCACAATCTACTTGGATTTATTCTAGGTATTCAGAGCAGGTTTGTTATGGTCTGAATGACTGTGTTCCTTCTGAATTCATATGTTGAAATATTAATGCCCAGTATGATGGTATTAGGAGGTAGGGCCTTCAGGAGTGATTAGGTCATGAGGGCAGAGGCCTCATGAATGAAATTAATGCCCTTATAATAAAAGAGGCTCAAGACAAATACTGTGTTTTTACTTAGATTTACTTAGATTCCACTTATAAGGAATCTAAAAAATAAAACAAGTGAACAAATAGAACAAAACAGAAACAGACTCAAAAATACAGAGAACAAACTAGTGGTTACCGGAGGGGAGAGGGGGTTGGGGGAGGGGCAAAATAGGTGAAGGGGATTAAGAGGTACAAACTACTAGGTGTAAAATAAATAAATTACAAGGATGTAATATATAGCTCAGAAAATATAGTAAATATTCTATAATAATTTTGTATGGAGTATATTCAATAAAAATAACAAATTACTATATATTCCCTTGCTCTGTTCGCTAAGAAAGCCTAAAGGGAATAGCATCCCAGTAGCAACAAGAACACCTAGCACCAAGCTCTTAGTTTCTAAAACCATTCTCTAATACAAGGAATCAGCGTTCCTTGAAGAAATCGCTGCATCTAGGTGTGGGGCAAGAAGTATACAAGATGAGTGTGAAGCATCTTGTAGTGCCAATGAATCAGTATTGGACTATAACCCAAAGTACAAAATAAATATCCATAGAAATCTATAATTATAGAAATAAGTTATTCAATAAATAAATGAGACAACAGACAATCTCACATGCAAAATAATTCCAAATAAATTATATAGAAACTCTGCTCAAGGAAGAGAAGCATAACTCTCCACTCCTTAAATGTTGGCTGAGAATGATAAATTCCTCTAAAGAATACAATATAGAAAATGGGGGAAAAAAGAGGAACTTTAAAGTGAAACCTGATAAGCACTACCTTAGCCAGGGGATCAAGTGCAACAGCAAGAGTGATAAATCACATTGCTAGTATACATCTTTGATATGATTTGATGAGAATGGCAAGTTACTTCTGTGCTTTTCCTCCTCAAAACTCATAACCCCAGGCTAATCATGAGAAAAACATTGAATAGAACTCAATAGAAGGACATTCTACAAAGTACTTGACCAGTCCTGTTGAAACTGTCAAGTTCATTAAAATCAGGGAAGCTTAAGAAACTGTCACAGGGAAGAGGAGCCTAAGGACACGTGACTACTAAATGTATTGTGTACCCTGGATGAGATCCTAGAACTGGATAAAAAATAGAAGTGATTTCATAAAGAAAAGATAGCTATAACAGAATGACTAAGTTTTTTAAGAAATTAATTTGCAAACGTTTCTCCTTTACTTGGAAAAATCACTCAAACCTGTATTTTCCATTGAGAAGTGGCTAAGTATTGTTATGTGTACTGGCAAGGTCATAAAAATTCAAGCCAGAAAATACAGATTCTAATTATAGCGCTTTTCCTCTTCTCCAATAGTGCCTTCTCTGAAAATCAGTACCCTTACATGTCAAAAAAAAAAAAAAAAAATGCAAATCTTAGAAATAAGGCAAAAAGGTGGGTACATATATTTCCTTGCTCTGTTCTTTCAATATCACGAGAGATACAGCTACTCAAGAGCACGTATATGATTTTATGTGCATGTTTTTAGTGAGATTCACTGTTAACTGTTTTTTTCTTAGCTTTATTGAGGCATAATTGGCATATACATTGTGTAAGTTAAAGATATCCATGTTGATTTGATGCACTTACATATTGCAGTGTAATTGCCACCACAGCCTTAGCTAATATTTATATCATCACATAATTACCATTTCATTTCTTTCTTGTGGTGAGAACATCTAAGATCTATTTTCTTAGCAATTTTCAAGTATGCAAACCAAATGCAGTGCATTAGATCCCCAGAACTTAGTCATATTCTAACTGGAAGTTTGTACCCTTTGAACAACACCTCCCCAGATTCTCCCAGCCCCTGCCCCTGATGTAACCAATGGGTCAAAGAAGAAATCAAAATGGAAATTAAAAAAAAAAATCTCAAAACAAATGAAAATGTTAACTATAGATTAAATATCCCATACTTAGTAAACTTGCATGCCAAGTTTGATTTTATTTGTTAAAGAGGCAAAAAATTGCTGTTCAGTGGATATACCACTTTATGTCCTAGATAGACATTAACCAGTTCTACATTAAATCTAGCAATTATATATATGTATACCTAAGCTTTTAAAATGTTCTTTGGTTACCACACCTTACTGCTTTCCTTATTAATTAATGAAATAAATAAAATCTTTGATGTGCGTTTATTTTCTACTAGTATGAGCGGCATGATATTATTTCTTCTTTATACTTTGACATGTTAGAAAGGATGAATAAAAATTCAAAATTTAGTTTGAAGAAATAAAGATGATTGTATTAGGGTTACTAATTCTAATGCTTTTAGAGATTAAGCAAATAATTGAATTACTGTCTTAAGTGAAAAATCCATTCATACGGAGGGAATAGGAAATATGAACCATGGAGATCTGGCGAGAGATGGAAGTATGTATCGGAAATTATCCAGAGGTCATGGGTTATTAAGTGTCGCAAAATCTAAACATTATTTTTCAATGTTGTCAACTCTTTCTAATCACACTTGTTATATCATCACCGTAAAGTAGAAAAAACAAAACAAAACAAAAAACTAATTAAAAATAAAATCTGAGACCAGAATTAACTCTCAAGCCACCAAATTAAAGTGTGTCTTAGGTGTGTCACTTTTCTACATGAAATTTATAATTATAAGAAATTGCTTCCTCTCTACCAGCAAGATTTATATTAAAAGTGCCTTAATCACATTTACAAAACTATGTTGGGAGAGTCTTGCTTATATCACTTGAACAGTTTCTCTAAATGCAATGTCTGATTTCAGAAGATGATAGTTCTAATATTCTAAACAAAATCCATCACACAGGAAACAATATCTCAAACAAGCTGTTAACATTTTATTCACCAAATATAAGTCCTAGAATGCTACCTAAACACATGCAACAGTGTTGAACAACGTAGTGTTGAAATGTTGCTGATTTCCCTTTCCAGGTTTCTGAGCAGCTGACAGAAGAGGAATACAGTTTACACTTTAAGACCCCTTGGTAATTGGAAATGAGCGCTTTGTTGCTCTTGTCATTGGAGCAAGCAGTTTTGGAGTCATTTGGGGTGTCCCATCAATGCATCTGACGACAAATTCCTGGATGGAAATTCCCAGCAGTGTTATTCCTGAACTTCTCTTTTGTTGCCCTAGGCTGTAGTCAAATTTTCTCAGCACTCGACAGGCAGAAACTTCCCCAATATTGACATTTGTGATGGCATCATTTATTTATATGAAATAAGAACGAATTTCTCACTTTAAGACTGCTCAGGTAAAATTAGCAAGTCGAATGTTAGAATGTTCTCTTAAATTATGTGGAATGACACTACGAGCATTAAATGCACTGTACTTACAAAAAGCAAAAAAACAACAAGTTGACATATGGTCAACACATGCATCTCTGTTCATCTCCTCTGCATACCTCTAAATGCCTTTCAGCGTGATCTATGCTGTATGAACACTGACTTGAAGAGTTGGTCTAGAAACACTGTCTAGAAAAGGGAAATATGTTTGTTTGTTTTTTAAAAAAAGACTTGTATTACTTTCTTTTCAAGTCTTCCACCTTTCTTTGCAGAAATGCTTAGAAAGTTAGCCATTCGATCAGATTAGTAGAGCAACTTTAACTAAATGGTTTTAAGTTAATGAATTATAGTATTGACTGGAGGCAAATCTCTACTGGTGTGCTGTCCTATTCTCACCTAGTTCAACATCATTACAAAAGGCATTGCTGTAATGCTCATCAAATCCACATATTATACAAAATTGGAAGAAGTAATCAGTTAAATGACTGAAACAGACACTAACTTATCTTTTAGCTAGAATGATGAGCTGAATTTAACAAGACCAAACGCCAAGGAGGCTATACATATGCAAATGTTTATGTGTATACATATATATGTATTCCACATATACGTATAGAATATTGTAAGATAGCACACGCAAATGTTAATAATAGATAATACATTAAGTAGGAGTGAACTAAAATGTAAATAAATTTATGTGACTTTTTCACACTTATCAAAATAATCTCGTGGGATAGTTCATTTATATTAATAAATCTAATTTGAGGGTCACTGTCTCTGCCATGGACAAGGTAACACATTGAAATAAAATGTAAGTATTATTCCATTAAGTTAAAAAGTTTTCCAGAATTAGTTTTGACCATATATCAACTTTTAAATTTTAATACTGTAAGAAACCTCTAGCATGCTACTTCAAGGATTTTCTTTTTGATCAGGATTTTATATGAAGAAAGAATGGACACAATCATTTTTACACTGAATATAAGCAAAAAGAGTGCTAGATGAAGTTAGATTTTTAATTGTCATTCAGTGAAGTGGGTGAGTAGTATGTCATCCAGAAGAGGTCTCAATTTCTTTATAGTTTATATGAAAATTGTTTAAGCACTTTATCATGAATGCTAATTTCTTCCTGAAAGGATATCGTAAACTATGTCATTAAGAAAGAATCTGTTCACAACCATGTTTGGAATAATATTAGAATAATATTTCTTGATTACTTATAATGCTTTCGGGATAATTATCCTCCAATTTGTTATTCATTTCTGTTTAACTTCTTTCTAACCTTTTAAAAAATTTCCAAACATGATTTTTTTGTTTTTTTGGCAAAAACTTTCTTCTGCTGATTTGAATATTATGTGTATATATATATATATATATATGTGATAAATAAATCTCTGTACTCTATTTATCCCTCTCCATCCCCAATCCCTAACAATCACTGACTTTTAAAATTGTCTCCACAGTTTTGTGTTTTCCATAAAGTCATATAGTTGGAATCATACAGTACGCAGCCTTTTCAGAATGCCTCCTTTCACTTAGTAACATACATTTAAGGTTCCTCCATGTCTTTTTACAGCTTGATAGCTCATTTCTTTTAGCACTGAATAATACTCCACTGTCTGGATATACCACAATTTAACTATTCACCTCTTGAGGGGCATATTGGTTGCTTCCAAGTTTTGGCAAATTTGTGTAACACTTCTGTAAACATATTTGTGTGCAGGTTATTGTGTGGACTTAAGTACTTAAATTTTTTGGATAAATATTAAGGAGCATGATTGCTGAATCACTCTGACAAGAGTATGTTTAATTTTGTAAGAAACTGCCCCAAACTTCCAAAGTGTCTGTGCCCTTTTGCATTCCCATCAGTACTGTAGGAGAGCTCCTATTGCTCCACATCCCTGTCAGCAGTTGTTGTCAGCTTGCCAGGTTTTGGCCGTTGCAATAGTCATGTAGTGGTATCTCATAGTTTTAATTTGCATTTCCCTTATGACTATAATGTGGAGTATCTTTTCATATGACTATTTGCCATGTTGATATCTACTTTGGTGAGGGTCTGATAAAGTCTTCAGTTGATTTTTTTTTTTTTTTTTTTGCGGTATGTAGGCCTCTCACTGTTGTGGCCTCTCCCGTTGTGGAGCACAGGCTCCGGACGTGCAGGCTCAGCAGCCATGGCTCACGGGCCTAGCCGCTCTGCAGCGTGTGGGATCCCCCCGGACTGGGGCACGAACCCGTGTCCCCTGCATTGGCAGGTGGACTCTCAACCACTGCGCCACCAGGGCAGCCCCTTTGGTCGATTTTTTAATCAGATTGTTTGTTTTCTTATTGTTGAGTTTTAAGAGTTCTTTGTATATTTTGGATACTGTACTTGATCAGATGTGTTTTTTGCAATTATTTTCTCCCAGTCTATGGCTTGTCTTCTCATACTCTTGGCATTGTTTCATCATGGAGCTGAAGTTTCTAATTTTACTGAAGTCCAGCTTACCAATTTTTTCATGGACCAAGCCTTTGGTGTTTTATCTAAAAAGTCATCACCATATCCAAGGTCATGTAGATAGATAATTCTATTTTTATGATCATTTCTGAATCCTTAGTCAGTGTGTTAAAATAGCTTAAATTTTATTAAGAATGTAAGTGAATTTTTTTTCTGGGAGTTTCTTTACTGAATTCTTTCTTTGATTTATATAAGAGTTTATTTTGAATTATAGCATTTACAGAATTCTAGCAGTATTTGCAGGAATAATTTCTCACATTTACATATTCTTATAAAGAAGATCGTATAGGCAGTGATCTCTTTGACTACTATTTGCTTGTATAATAGCTTGTAAAAGTTTGTGTTTGATTTTGTTGCATGCCACTCCCTAAATTCTTCTAATCCAGATAAAAGGGGACTAAAGGAATACAAAAGTATGTACATATTTTGACTCCATAAATAGATATTCCTATTCAGATGCTCAAAAACCTGAGAGAATTCATGAAATGTGAAAGTGTGGGAAGGCAGAGCAGAAATTTGACTGCTATTTTCAAATGCTACAAATGAAATCCACATTGAAGAAAGCAAGTACTACAAAATACAATCCTCAATTATATAAATTATGACTTTCCTCTTAGCTCTACACCATAGGAAGTGTTAGTGGGAACCTGCCAAAGTAGTCTATATCTATTTGTTCCTAATGTTGTTCTATATATGGAACTGAATAAATCGACACTTTGAGACCATTTTCAAACTGTCCTCCTCTGCATTATGTCTTAGAGAAATGTCTTGATATTTATGGCATGTAGATGGCATGCTTCCCTAGCTGTTGGTGGTAAAATGGGTTCTTGTCTATTTTATATTTAATTAGTTATGTCAGTAATAATTTTAGGGCTAGCAGTTGTTTTAAAGTTAGACTTTTAAAGAAGTCCTCTCAATCAATTTATTTTTACAAGAAAATGTATTTCTCCTAGAAATCAATCAAAGAAATAATAGCTAAGTTCACAGCAATATGATAGGCATGATTGTTGGTACTTACATCTCTTTTTAATCATTCAATTTAGGTCTGTAACTGAACTGAAAAAAATATCCAAATTTATAATGCACTCAGGATAATGGAGTTCTCACAGCACTAACCAAAAGACTGAAGTAATAGTATAAGTACAGTTATACTCGTAGATGCTTCTCTACAAGATAAGGGAATTTGGCTTCATGAAGGGTTCAATTTATTGCTTCTACTTCAAGTTCATGAGGGATTTCTTTATATAGAGTAAGATATATTTGAATTTCATGCACTTTTCATGAAATTAAGCACTGTATAAAAAGAGGAAACTTTTGGTCTCCTTTACAAATGTATTGTCTTGCATTGCATTAAATTCTCCTTTAAAAGAACTTCTAGGCACCTAGTATTTATTAGTGAAAAAAAGAAGATAGTTTGAAGATAAGGAACCAAGATGGTGGAGTAGAAGGACGTGCTCTCACTCCCTCTTGTGAGAACCCCAGAATCACAACTAGCTCCTAGACAATCATTGACAGGAAGACACTGGAACTCACCAAAAAGGTACCCCACATCCAAAGACAAAGGAGAAGCCACAATGAGATGGTAGGAGGGGCACAATCACAGTAAAATCAAATCCCATAACTGTTGGGTGTGTGACTCACAGACTGGAGAACACTTACACCACAGAAGTCCACCCACTGGAGTGAAGGTTCTGAGCTCCACACCAGGTTCCCAACCTGGGGGTCGGGCAACGGGAGGAGGAATTCCTAGAGAATAAGACTTTGAAGGCTACTGGGATTTGATTGCAGGACTTCTACAGGACTGGGGAAAACAGAGACTCCACTCCTGGAGGGCACACACAAAGTAGTGTGTGCACTGGGACCCAGGGAAAGGAGCAGTGACCCCAGGGGAGACTGAACCAGACCTACCTGCTAGTGTTGGAGGGTCTCCTGCAGAGGCGGGCAGTGGCTGTGGCTCCCCGTGGAGACAAGGACACTGGCAGCAGAAGTTCTGGGAAGTACTCCTTGGCATGAGTACTCCCAGAGTCCACCATTAGCCCCACAAATGAGCCCAGGCAGGCTCCAATGTTGGGTTGCCTCAGGCCAAAAAACCAACAGGGAGGGGAACCCAGCTCCACCCATCAACAGTCAAGAGGATAAAGGTTTTACTGAGCTCTGCCCACAAGAACAACAATCAGCTCTACCCACCACCAGTCCCTCCCATCAGGAAACTTGCACAAGCCTCTTAGATAGCCTCATCCACCAGAGGGCAGACAGCAGAAGCAAGAAGAACTACAATCCTGCAGCCTGTGGAACAAAAAACACATACACAGAAAGACAGACAAGAGGAAAAGGCAGAGGGCTATGTACCACGTGAAGGAACAAGATAAAACCCCAGAAAAACAACTAAATGAAGTGGAGACAGGCAACCTTCCAGAAAAAAAATTCAGAATAATGATAGTGAAGATGATCCAGGACCTCGGAAAAAGAATGGAGGCAAAGATCGAGAAGATGCAAGAAATGTTTAACAAACACCTAGAAGAATTAAAGAACAAACAAAGATGACTGAAATGAAAACTACACTAGAAGGAATCAATAGCAGAATAACTGAGGCAGAACGGATAAGTGACCTGGAAGACAAAATGGTGGAATTCACTGCTGTGGAACAGAATAAAGAAAAAAGACTGAAAAGAAATGAAGACAGACTAAGAGACCTCTGGGACAACATTAAACGCAACAACATTCACATTATAGGGGTCCCAGAAGGAGAAGAGAGAGAGAAAGGACCAGAGGAAATATTTGAAGAGATTATAGTTGAAAACTTCCCTAACATGGGAAAGGAAATAGCCACCCAAGCCCAGGAAGTGCAGAGAGTCAATAAAGGATAAACCCAAGGAGAGACATGCCGAGTCACATAGTAATCAAACTGGCAAAAATTAAAGACAAAGAAAAATTACTGAAAGCAGCAAGGGAAAAACGACAAATAACATACAAGGGAACTCTCATAAGGTTAACAGCTGATTTCTTAGCAGAAACGTACAAGTCACAAGGGAGTGGCATGATATACTTAAATTGATGAAAGGGAAGAACCTACAACTAAGATTACTTTACCTGGAAAGGATCTCATTTAGATTCAATGGAGAAATCAAAAGTTTTAGAGAGAAGCAAAAGCTCAGAGAATTCAGCAGCACCAAACAAGCTCTACAACAAATGCTAAAGGAACTTCTGTAAGTGGGAAACACAGGAGAAGAAAAGAACCTACAAAAATAAACCTAAAACAATTAAGAAAGTGGTCATAGGAACATACATATCGATAATTACCTTAACCATAAATGGATTAAATGCTCCAACCAAAAGACAGAGGCTTGCTGAATGGATACAAAAACAAGACCCAACTATATGCGGTCTACAAGTGACTCACTTCAGACCTAGGGACACATACAGACGGAAAGTGAGGGGATGGAAAGAGATATTCCATGCAAATGGAAATCAAAAGAAAGCTGGAGTAGCTATACTCATATCAGATAAAATAGACTTTAAAATAAAGAATGTTACAAGAGACAAGGCAGGACACTACATAATGATCAAGGGATCAATCCAAGAAGAAGATATAACAATTATGAATATATATGCAGCCAACATAGGAGCACCTCAATACCTAAGACAACTGATAACAGCTATAAAAGAGGAAATCGACAGTAACACAATAATAGTGCGGGACTTTAACACCTCACTTCCACCAATAGACAGACCATCCAAAGTGAAAATAAATAAGGAAACAGAAGCTTTAAATGACACAATAGGCCAGATAGATTTACTTGCTATATATAGACATTCCATCCAAAAACGGTAGATTACACTTTCTTCTCAAGTGCGCATGGAACATTCTCCAGGATCGATCACATCTTCGGTCACAAATCAAGTCACAGTAAATTTAAGAAAATTGACATCATATCAAGCATCTTTTCTGACCACAACACCATGAGATTAGAAATGAATTACAGAGAAAAAAACATAAAAAACACAAACACATGGAGGCTAAACAATACGTTATTAAATAACCAAGAGATCACTGAAGAAATCAAAGAGGAAATCAAAAATTACCTAGTGACAAATGACAATGAAAACACGACAATCCAAAACCTATGGGATGCAGCAAAAGCAGTTCTAAGAGGAAAGTTTATAGCTATACAAGCCTACCTCAGGAAACAAGAAAAATCTCAAATAAACAATCTAACCTTACACCTAAAGGAACTAGAGAAAGAAGAACAAACAAAACCAAAAGTTAGCAGAAGGAAAGTAATCATAAAGATCAGAGCAGAAATAAATGTAATAGAAACAAAGAAAACAATAGCAAAGATCAATAAAACTAAAAGCTGGTTCTTTGAGAAGATAAACAAAATTGATAAACCACTAGCCAGACTCATCAAGAAAAAGAGGGAGAGGACTCAAACCAATAAAATTAGAAATGAAAAAGGAGAAGTTACAACAGACACCGCAGAAATACAAAGCATCCTAAGAGACTACAACAAGCAACTCTATGCCAATAAAATGGAAAACCTGGAAGAAATGGACAAATTCTTAAAAGGTATAACCTTCTAAGACTGAACCAGGAAGAAATAGAAAATATGAAGAGACCAATCACAAGTAATGAAATTGAAACTGTGATGGAACATCTTCCAACAAACAAAAGTCCAGGACCAGATGGCTTCACAGATGAATTCTATCAAACATTTTGAGAAGAGCTAAAACCCATCGTTCTCAAAATCTTCCAAAATACTGCAGAGGAAGGAACACTTCCAAACTCATTCTGTGAGGCCACCATCACCCTGATACCAAAACCAGGCAAAGATACTACAAAAAGAGAAAATTACAGACCAATAACAGTGATGAATATAGATGCAAAAATCCTCAACAAAATAGTAGCAAACAGAATCCAACAATACATTAAAAGGATCATACACCATGATCAAGTGGGATTTTTCCGAGGCATGCAAGGATTCTTCAATATACGTAAATCAATCAATGTGATAAGCCATATTAACAAATTGAAGACTAAAAACTATATGATCATCTCAATAGATGCAGAAAAAGCTTTTGACAAAATTCAACACCCATTTGTGATAAACACTCTCGAGAAATTGGGCATAGTGGGAACCTACCTCAACATAATAAAGACCATATATGACAAACCCACAGCAAACATCATTCTCAATGGTGAAAAACTGAAAGCATTTCCTCTAAGGTCAGGAACAAGACAAGGATGTCCACTCTCACCACTATTATTCAACATAGTTTTGGAAGTCCTAGCCACGGCAATCAGAGAAGAAAAAGAAATAAAAGGAAAAGAAATTTGAAAAGAAGAAGTAAAACTGTCAGTGTTTGCAGATGACATGATACTATACATTAGAGAATCCTAAAGATGCCACCAGAAAACTACGAGAGCTAATCAATGAATTTGGTAAAGTTGCAGGATACAAAATCAATGCACAGAAATCTCTTGCATTCCTATACACTAAAGATGAAAAATCTGAAAGAGAAATTAAGGAAACACTCCCATTTACCATTGCAATAAAAATAATAAAATACCTAGGAATAAACCTACCTAGGGGGACAAAAGACCTATATGCAGAAAAGTATAAGACACTGATGAAAGAAATTAAAGATGATACCAACAGATAGAGAGATATATCTTGTTCTTGGATGGGAAGAATCAATATTGTGAAAATGACTATACTACCCAAAGCAATCTAAAGATTCAATGCAATCCCTATCAAATTACCAATAGCATTTTTTACAGAACTAGAACAAAAAATCTTAAGATTTGTATGGAGACATAAAAGACCCCAAATAGCCAAAGCAGTCTTGAGGGAAAAAAATGGAGCTGGAGGGCTTCCCTGGTGGCGCAATGGTTGAGAGTCTGCCTGCTGATGCAGGGGACACGGGTTCGTGCCCCGGTCCGGGAAGATCCCACATGCCGTGCGCAGAGCGGCTAGGCCCGTGAGCCATGGCCGCTGCGCCTGTGCGTCCGGAGCCTGTGCTCTGCAATGGGAGAGGCCACAACAGTGAGAGGCCCGTGTACTGAAAAAAAAAAAAAAAATA